>NC_134269.1:182105318-182367818 GCF_031893055.1 Leptodactylus fuscus | reverse complement strand
TTAATATGCTTTTAATATGCCTAGAAGCACTCTGTCTACTAACAACAGTCACCCAAGGTCTAACACAGGATCCAATGCCACTTTCTAATAAACATCCCTAACATTGTGTTTTTAGACCTAACAACACATCTAACGCATTTCTAAGTTATATCCTATAACTATTCATCAGAGGTGTCTGAATTATTGTCAGTATCTGGAATAGCCATATAAATTTGTCCCTGCTCCTCTCTCGGCACTAGTATTCGGCCGCGAGTGAGAGCGCTGAACCTCTGCCTAATAAAGGGATTTCCTAGGCCACCCCTCTCATTAGTATGTCCAATAGGGGGCCAGAGCTTACACACATCCTCTCAGCTAGCAAGGACCGACGTCACCGTCGATCCCTACGGCACATGCACAGGTAAGTATCCAATCACATCGCAACAACATTTTTCTTTGTTATTTATATATTCACGTATATCTAGAACTTATAATGCGTTCTTCTCCTCTATTAACTATTAGAACATTGCTATATACAGTGGGGCAAAAAAGTATTTAGTCAGTCACCAATAGTGCAAGTTCCACCACTTAAAAAGATGAGAGGCATCTGTAATTTACATCATAGGTAGACCTCAACTATGAGAGACAAAATGAGAAAACAAATCCAGAAAATCACATTGTCTGATTTTGTAAGAATTTATTTGCAAATTATGGTGGAAAATAAGTATTTGGTCACCGACAAACAATCAAGATTTCTGGCTCTCACAGACCTGTAACTTCTTCTTTAAGAGTCTCCTCTTTCCTCCACTCATTACCTGTAGTAATGGCACCTGTTTAAACTTGTTATCAGTATAAAAAGACACTGTGCACACCCTCAAACAGTCAGACTCCAAACTCCACTATGGTGAAGACCAAAGAGCTGTCAAAGGACACCAGAAACAAAATTGTAGCCCTGCACCAGACTGGGAAGACTGAATCTGTAATAGGCAACCAGCTTGGATTGAAGAAATCAACTGTGGGAGCAATAATTAGAAAATGGAAGACATACAAGACCACTGATAATCTCCCTCGATCTGGGGCTCCACGCAAAATCTCACCCCGTGGGGTCAAAATGATCACAAGAACGGTGAGAAAAAAATCCCAGAACCACGCGGGGGGACCTAGTGAATGAACTGCAGAGAGCTGGGACCAATGTTACAAAGTCTACCATCAGTAACACACTACGCCGCCAGGGACTCAGATCCTGCAGTGCCAGACGTGTCCCACTGCTTAAGCCAGTACATGCCCAGGCCCGTCTGAAGTTTGCTAGAGAGCATTTGGATGATCCAGAAGAGTATTGGGAGAATGTCCTATGGTCTGATGAAACCAAACTGGAACTGTTTGGTAGAAACACAACTTTTCGTGTTTGGAGGAAAAAGAATACTGAGTTGCATCCATCAAACACCATACCTACTGTAAAGCATGGGGGTGGAAACATCATGCTTTGGGGCTGTTTCTCTGCAAAGGGGCCAGGACGACTGATCCGGGTACATGAAAGAATGAATGGGGCCATGTATCGTGAGATTTTGAGTGCAAACCTCCTTCCATCAGCAAGGGCATTGAAACGTGGCTGGGTCTTTCAACATGACAATGATCCAAAGCACACAGCCAGGGTAACGAAGGAGTGGCTTTGTAAGAAGCATTTCAAGGTCCTGGAGTGGCCTAGCCAGTCTCCAGATCTCAACCCTATAGAAAACCTTTGGAGGGAGTTGAAAGTCCGTGTTGCCAAGCGACAGCCCCAAAACATCACTGCTCTAGAGGAGATCTACATGGAGGAATGGGCCAACATACCAACAACAGTGTGTGCCAACCTTGTGAAGACTTACAGAAAACGTTTGACCTCTGTCATTGCCAACAAAGGATATATAACAAAGTATTGAGATGAAATTTTGTTACTGACCAAATACTTATTTTCCACCATAATTTGCAAATAAATTCTTACAAAATCAGACAATGTGATTTTCTGGATTTGTTTTCTCCTTATGTCTCTCATAGTTGAGGTCTACCTATGATGTAAATTACAGACGCCTCTCATCTTTTTAAGTGGTGGAACTTGCACTATTGGTGACTGACTAAATACTTTTTTGCCCCACTGTATTACAAGAGTTATGAATCACACATAAGGGGATGGGTTGCTCACATATGCTATCAAGATATTATCACAATACATATTTTAATGTATATATGTCAAATCTGTTTTTACATTCATTCCCATAGGGTTCCTGCAGTTAAATTTTAATATCCAATATGCCTCTCTCTGGAGAAGCATTTTTTGACAATTCCCACCTCGTTGTGGTTTTTTACTTTTTCTATAGCATAAAACTCCATAGATGACATATTGGTTTTATGTACAGTAGAAAAATGTCTGGAAATTCCAGACATATGTTCAGAAGATGTTTTGTTACTGTCCGTAACGTGTTCCGCTATGTGTACTTTCAAGAGTCTTGTAGTACACCCTATGTAATCTTGTTTGCAATCTTTACATTTGATGTTATATCCTACATGGTGGGAATTGCAATTAAGGAAAGAATTAATTTTGACTTTTGCTCCAGACTTATAACTAGAAATACATTCCTTCTTAGGGCCCCTTCACACGGAGTTTACGCTCCGTGTATTCTGTTCCTTTTTGCATGTGTAAAATGTACAGAATACACCGAGCGCATACAGAATACACGTGCGTAAACACCGTGTGAAGGGGCCCTTATTTGTATATTTGCATACTGCACATCTGCTGTTTCCACATTTGAAAAAAACTTTAGCAGGTGTCACAGTGGATGAACAGGTTTTACTGTTCACAAAAACACTAGGGGATAACATATTCCCCAGTGTCTTTCCTTTTTTGGCTGCAAACCTGACTCCTTGATCCAATATTTTTTTTTAGTTACAGGGTCCGTCTTAGAATGGATAGGTTATTGTTAATAATTTTAATTATATTTTTATATTGTGGACTATATGCTGTAGAGAACACTACATTTGGGTTTTCTTTTATGTTCCTCTTGCCACCTTCTTGTAATAAGGAATTTCTGGATCTTTTTTCAGGTAAATGTTTTGCTCTAGTTAATATCCATCTAGGATACTTTCTTTTTTTTAAGTTTTTTATTATTCTGGCAGAATGGCATTTGAAATCCTCTTTTGATGTACACGCACGTTTTGTTCTCATCAAAATCGCCTAATGAAATACGCAGCTTAATGTTGCACACCTAATGAACTAACACTGGTGTAGTTGGGGGGGTTTATATTCTTTATTCACTTTATCTGTAATCATAAGGGACATGCATCAATATGGAGAGTAGGACCTCCCTTCTTCTTGCTATCTGAGGTGCACTACAATAAGTGTCCTTACATACTATCTAGTAGTTATACATTAGCATCAAGTTCTCAGTCATTCCTAACATCAGTGACTGTATCAACATATACTGAACAATACAATATGAGAATATAACAACAACATGGCTGCAGCAATTAATCACTGTACCTGTAATCATAAGGGACATGCATCAATATGGAGAGTAGGACCTCCCTTCTTCTTGCTATCTGAGGTGCACTACAATAAGTGTCCCACCAGAAACACACCTCTGAGATACATGGTCCCACTCTAGTGTCAGATTACAGGACCTGTAAACTGCTAGTCTGACACTAGGTAATATCCAAATTTTTGTGTGGTGGATCTTTCTGTATATATCTCACATTCTTCCCCACTAAATTAATGTCGTCCTCGACATTCCGCATTTCCGCAATTATGTGGATTGTCTTAAGGTACTTTAGTAATTGAGAACAATCAATTGGTGGTGATATCTCCAATAGAGGTCAATGCCTCATTGTGACATATGTTCCTATAAAATGTCACAAGTTACTTCTAGGTCCGTTGCTAGCTAAGAGACCTAGAAGAGCCAATGTTAGCACTGGTTCTAAGTAGTATTGGACCACCATGCATAACAATGCTACTACAATATCTGAACCTCATTTTATGAGGTGGAGATTGGTCAGGTCTAATTTTTGCATTAAATACGACCACATGACCATGTAACCTCACAGTTTCTATCGCTAAACAACT
Source organism: Leptodactylus fuscus (assembly GCF_031893055.1). NCBI lineage: Eukaryota > Metazoa > Chordata > Amphibia > Anura > Leptodactylidae > Leptodactylus > Leptodactylus fuscus. The sequence continues at coordinate 182,363,749 of NC_134269.1, read as the reverse complement.
AGAAACATTTCCAAATAAACAAACTAATTGTAAACGTAACAGTGCAATTGCTTTGAAGGTAAATAGTCTTTATATCTGCTCACAGTTCTCCAGAAAATATGCTGGTGGTAGGTACCATTCAGGTTGTTTCTCTTGGCCAATGGTTTTCACTACCTGTTTAGCATGAAAACTTCTTGGTACCCTACTTGGTTCTCCCATGGTATCATAAGTAAGTGTAACCGGCCTTCGCCTTTCTCTCGCAACAGAAGATCTTTTCAAAGTCTGTTGTCCTGAAGTTTCTGTTTCTTCATCTGTTTCTGGGTCTGTTGATTCAGATTTCTCCATCCATACTTCTTCCTCTGGAGTTGTTGCAGATTCCTCTGATGACTTTTCTGACTCTGACAGTAGACCTTCAGGTGATGCCAAGATCTCTGATGAATTTTGTGGTTCAAATTCTGCTGCGTCAGGATTAAGTTTACTGCCTTGTGTTGTATAGTTATCTGTTGTAGGTGAACTTAATGAACACATTTCATCTTCTTCATCAACACTATCAGTTTCATATCCTACATGTGATGTTGGTTTTGGTCGCTTTGCTTTGGAGGATCTCTCTTGGCCTAACAATTCAGCAGTCTGCTGTACATCTGGAAGATAGTCACAAGATAATAACAGATTACGGTGCAAAATCCTTGATCTGTTGCCACCTGACTCTGGTTTTACCTCATACACTGGACTGTTTTCGTGTTTTCTTCTCACGACAACATAAATCTTATCTTCCCAATAGGAGCGAAGTTTTCCTGGTCCTCCTTTCTCATGTAAGTTCTTCACTAGAACTCGACTTCCTGGAGTAAGTTCAGCACCATGACTTTTTTGATCATAGTATTCCTTGCTTTTACATGCTGACTTCTTTGCTGTTTCTGAAGCTATTTTATAAGCTTCTGCCATTCTCTTTTTCCAGACTGTAACATAATCCGCGTAAGTTTTGTATTTCTCTGATACTGGAGTGTCAAACATTATGTCAATTGGAAGTCTTGGTGATCGACCATACAATAGGTAGAAAGGTGAATACCCTGTTGCTTCACTTCTAGTACAATTGTAAGCGTGGACAACTTTTGACAAAGAATTCTTCCAGTCTTGCTTTTCTTCCTCTGTAAGAGTTCTCAACATTGACAACAACGTACGATTAAAACGTTCAACCTGTCCATTACCCTCTGGGTGATATGGAGTTGTATGAGAATTCTGAATTCTGCAGTATTTCCCAAGTCTTGCAAATAACTGATTTTCAAATTCTCTTCCCAGATCATGGTGTAATTTTGTTGGAAAGCCAAACTTTAGAGCAAAATCATTAAATATCTTGTCTGCTGCAGTCTTACCAGACTTGTTTGTGGTAGCATATGCCTGTGCAAACCTTGTAAAATGATCCATTACAACAAGGATGTACTCATATCCTCCTTTGCATTTTTCCAGATGCAGAAAATCAATCGATACCATTTCAAAAGGATAGGTGGAGACAATGTTGTTCAATGGTGCTCTGGTTGGTTTATTGGGACGTTTGTCTTTTAGACACTTGCATTCTCTGGTGACATAATGCTCAATATCCTTCTGCATATATGGCCAGAAAAAGCGTTCTCTAACAAGATTGACAGTTCTTTCTACTCCTAAGTGTCCCATTTGCTCATGGAGTTCTTTGAATACTGTCCTATGGTAGACTTTTGGCAGGACTAATTGTAAGTTATGGCTAGTCTTCCTATAAAGAATACCATCTGAATTGAGGTATAACTTAGACCATTCTCTGAATAAGGCAGTTACAGCTGGTGGTTCTGTTTGTCTCTCCTTCTTAGCCGGAAATCTGTTTTGATGTTTGTAGTGTAGCAGTCTCCCAATGATCTTGTCTTCTTCTTGTGCTTTTCTGATAGTTTCTTTTGGGAGCTGGTTAACGCTTGCTCTGAGGCTTTGTTCAGCTTCTCCAGCTGTACTTTCTACAGTTACAGGGCACCACCATGGCATATGTTCCTCCTCTTGTATCTGAACTGCTTGGACAGTGCTACCAATAGCTTCCATGCTGATTTCTTGGGAACATTCCTTCATATACTGGTCAGGATCTAGTGGCATTCTTGACAATCCATCAGCGTCTGCATTTGCTTTCCCTGGGCGGTATTTAATGCTAAAATTGAAGTCTGCAAGTTCTGACACCCATCTATGGCCAGTTGCATTTAATTTCGCTGTAGTGAGAACATAGGTAAGTGGATTGTTGTCTGTATATACAACAAATGATGGACTATAGTACAAGTAGTCTCTAAAACGGTCACATATTGCCCATTTCATTGCCAAAAACTCAAGTTTCCCCGAGTGCAAATGGTAGTTTTTCTCTGCTGCAGTAAGAGTTCTTGAGCCATAACCAATAACTCTCAACTTGCCATTTTGCCTTTGATATAGGACAGCACCAAGTCCTTCCTGAGACGCATCACAGTGCAGTATGAATGGGATGTTGAAGTCTGGATATCCCATCACTGGTGGCTTAACTAACAAATCAATCAGTCTCTCCAGGATTTCTTGATGATGGGCAGTCCAATTGATGGGCTGATGTGCAGGAAGTTGACTTTTTCCCTTCTGTTTGGATCTATCTCTCTTTGCTTTCTTTTGTGTGGGTGATGGTGAACAAGGCCCTACCGACAGTAGATCATACAGTGGAGCGGCAATCCGGGAGAAATTTTGAATATATGTCCGGTAGTAAGACAGAAAACCTAGTATTTTTCTAAGCTCTCCCACTGTAGATGGAGGTTTGTTTTTCAAAGCCATTACTGGAGCAATTTCTGCTGGATCCATAGTATAGCCATCAGCAGAGACACTCTTACCTAGGAACCGGACTTGTCTTTTGAACAGCTCACATTTCTTCGGTGTTAGCTTGATTCCATGCTGTTGGTAGCGCTGAAGCACAGTCCGTACATGTTCCACATGTTCAGTGAAAGACTTACTGTGAACCAGGTTGTCATCAAGATATGGTTGACAGATACTGTCTCTCAGTCCTTCCAAGCATTCTTCCATGCTTCTCTGAAATTCCGCTGGAGCTGAGCTGAGCCCAAAAGGAATACGGATCCATTCATATAATCCCCAAGGTGTTATAAAGGCTGTCAAAGGCCTACTGGATTCTTCCATAAATCCTTGGTGATAGGCTTTCCCTTGATCAAGCACAGAAAACCATGAACTTCCTGACAAACTATTCAGCATATCTTGGATTCTCGGTATAGGATGACGGTCAGGAACTGACTTCTGGTTTAGTTCTCTATAATCACAGCAGAGTCTCAGGCTACCATCTCGTTTTCTTACACATACTATAGGAGAAGAGTAGGATGATTTTGACTTTCTAATCCATCCTCTATTTATCAGGTCTTGTAGGTACTCCTTCACTTCGTTATGAAGCGGTTTTGGCACCGAAGTATATGTCTTTTTAACGGGGGTGGTGTCTTTTAGATTAATCTTTAATTGGAGTGATGGAATACATCCAACATCAGACTCATCTCTGGAGAAGGCATGACATTCTTCTCTTAACATCTGCCTTACTATGCACTGTTCGTCTGCATCAAGATGATCCGTAGGAACCGGAGGATCCCATTCCTCTTTAACTGAAGACACTTCACCCTCTGCTTTGTCAACATTTTCCACTGTTTGTATGTTTGCAGTCAGAGAAGAAACTTGAACAGGTTTTATGCAAGCTGGGTATACCGCTTTGACTGTTTCCAAGTGACCCAACACGGTTTTTGGATCCAGTACAATATCATGTTTAGTGGGGTTCATTACTGGAATGGTTACCCGAGCATAGTTGTCATAAGGTACAATCACAACTGTCTCATCTGTATATATTCCCTCTGGTAACTGTGCAGTGTTACTTGGCACAAAGAGCTTTTCCTGGTTCTTCTTATGAGGTCCCACATGGACACCACACTTGACACCCATTATAGTACCTGCAGGAATAATGGTACGACGTACTCCAGTTCTTACCTCCTTCACAAATGTTTCTGCTTGGCTCACTTGGACGGCTTTTACCACCATCTCTGCTCTTCTTGTCGGCAGTGAAAATGATGCAGCCAGTGTACTCACCAAAGATGATGAAGGGATTTTTCTCAGGATGACTTCCTCAATCACATTATATCCAATGATTGGCTCTTCAGCTACATTATTGTCACTGGATACTAGAAAAGGCACCAGAAGTTCTATGTTGTCATTACCAGAGGACAGCTGGAAGGTTACTTCTATCCAACCAATGAAAGGAATTTCGGTCTTGTTTACCGCTCTCCCGCATAATGGTTCAGAGCCTAGTAATTCTTCCACTGCCCTTACTTCTGTTTGAGGAAGGTACTGCTGCCGCCAACTTTCATTGATGATACTTGCTTGAGCTCCAGTGTCCCATAATGCCTGAAGAGGAACCCCATTTAGTTTACATAGGACCATACACCTTTTTCCTATTAAATTGATGAGTTTTCTTTGGCCTCTCGACACACTTTCACTCATCTGTAAGTTAGTTGTCGTGCACTTCCTAGAAGTGACTTGCTGTATATTGTTCTGTTGAAGCTCCAGTTGTTGGATACGATCACATACATTTTGGAAATAAGTATGTAGCAGATTTTCTTTGGCTTCCATACCTGAAGATGGTACTTTCTTTGGTTGGGACTGGGGCTTGGCACAGGTTACTGATTGTCCCTCATCAGCAACCTCCTGTCTTTTAACTGTGCAGATCTGGGTGCACAACATCCCCTAGCATAATGTCCTTCTTTACCACATTTGTAGCAGTGGCGACATGTATGACCTTGATTTGATGTCTTGCAGGCCTCACAAATTGGATTCTGCTTATTTCTGGAAGTTACTTGGGATGAAACCAATCTTGGTTCTTGAGAAGTCTTAAGTAACTTTTTCAATTCTGACATCTCATTCCTCAGTTCTTTCACAGCCTCCTCCCAGTTTGTCACTTCTGTATCTCCTGAAGGTGGAACTTTCTTTGATTTTAGCGTAGGTGGGGCGGTTTGAGTTGTAGATGACTCTACTTTTGTAAGTAATCCTTGTTGTGTGGTACCAGCCTGCATTTCGCCAAGTTTGCTGATTTTGCTGGAAGAGTACTTCTTTAATTTCTGTTCCCTCTCTTGTTCCCAACTGGCAGCTTCATTCATTTTCTTTATTAATACGTCATCAGTGACAGTGTGATCATCCAAATAAGGTTTCAATTGGAATTTAATGTGTTCACTGAGCAGTCCTGTTCCTACTGATCTCAGGAATTTCCTTTGAATCAAATCCGTTTCAAATTTTTCCTCTGCTCCCACTTCTCTAGAGGCAAAGAGAAGTCTGTCCTTTAGTTCTATAGCCCTGAAGAGGAAATTTTGAGGAGATTCTTTGCTGTCTTGCGAGATATTTACCAGCCGGTGGTATAAGTCTGAGTTGCTCTCCTCCTTGTAGTGTCCTTTTAGGATAGTCTTCAGCTGTGGCAGTGTTAGATCACTTTTCATCTCTAACATATTTCTTATACTCAGGCCGGGGCTTATTGCTTTAACTACTGCCTCAATCACTTCTAATTCACTGTAGCCCTTTTGCAGTCCCATGTCTATCTGGTGCATGAGATTTGTGTAAGACAGTTTGTCTTTTTGACCTCTTTCACCAATTTGACCACTAATTTTAAAGTCTTTCCGTATTGTCATTTCTGGCCACATGTTCTGTGGAGAAGTCCTGCAGTACGTCTCTCTCTCTGACACCTCTTGCTTTGTTTGACTTGATGTCTCAGAAACAAGGGCTTTTTCTAACAGTTTGCTAGATTCCTGGAATGCTTTCTGCAAAGTAAGGTACTGTGCCTTTAAATCTTCCAATTGAGTCTGGGTCTTAGTCTCTTTTGCCTGTGCCCCGACCTCTGCCTCTGAATGCAGATCTGTAATGAACTGTTTGCACTTTTGGAGGAACAGACAGGTAACATCTTCATCCTCTGTTTCTCCCACTTCATCAAGCAGTTTATTGATGGCATTCAGCAGGTGCCTGCAGGTTCTGGCTTTGGAGATTTGCTCCCCTGGCACTTTAAGATATTTGCTAACAGCACCCAGTTCATCAAATGTTAGATGCAGCAAGGACTCACTAATGTCATTAATACAGCTCTCCACATCCATTGTCAGTCTGCTGGGCAGGATCTCACTGAGGGGACACTCACAGGATATCACTGAGATGGCTGCACTGTACAATTGGTTCTTTTCTATCTCTTATTGAGTGAATTCTGCTCTGTATCTTCTATGAATTGTCACTACATCCCATCCTCGTCGCCATTTTTGTTGCACACCTAATGAACTAACACTGGTGTAGTTGGGGGGGTTTATATTCTTTATTCACTTTATCTGTAATCATAAGGGACATGCATCAATATGGAGAGTAGGACCTCCCTTCTTCTTGCTATCTGAGGTGCACTACAATAAGTGTCCTTACATACTATCTAGTAGTTATACATTAGCATCAAGTTCTCAGTCATTCCTAACATCAGTGACTGTATCAACATATACTGAACAATACAATATGAGAATATAACAACAACATGGCTGCAGCAATTAATCACTGTACCTGTAATCATAAGGGACATGCATCAATATGGAGAGTAGGACCTCCCTTCTTCTTGCTATCTGAGGTGCACTACAATAAGTGTCCCACCAGAAACACACCTCTGAGATACATGGTCCCACTCTAGTGTCAGATTACAGGACCTGTAAACTGCTAGTCTGACACTAGGTAATATCCAAATTTTTGTGTGGTGGATCTTTCTGTATATATCTCACATTAATAAAGAATGTAATGTACACAACGTCCAACCATGGATGGAATCTATAGTTATAGCAAAGAGGTATTCATTAGTGTGGTATATAGACGAGGCAATAGTTGGCATATAGACAAGGCAATAGTTATTGTAATACAGACAATGGTCTAAAACATTTGCATTGAGCCTCATCTAAATAAAATTGGCATACTGCGTATACCCCTATATATCAGGTTCCAAAGTTGTAATTAAGGGAATAGACACTACATTTGTATGCCATCCACATCCAAATAATATACCCCAATAACATTATAATCACGCTTATATACCACATATACCAAAAATGCCCCCCTATAAGATCCCCAACTATAAATCTAAATGAAACAAGCATAATTTATAGTATCATTCAGACCCCAGGGCTTGTATGTTTTTAACAAGTGGGTCCATCTAGCCTCTCTTTGCAAGACCTTACAATCGAAGTCTCCACCTCTTGGGGATGGATAGACCAATTCAATGCCCTGAAATGAAATGCAGGAAACATCTCGACCATGTTTTTCCCATACGTGTCTAGCAACAGGTGTATCAACCTGCCGCAGTACATTGTTGACATGATCTAAAATTCTTTGTCTAAACTCGCATATGGTTTTACCCACATACTGCGTGTTACAGCATCAAACCGTCTTTCAGTTGAGGAACAAACAAACGTTTTTCTAGGGTTAATATGCTTACACGCCTTACAACTTCCACAACGATGGGTACCTGTCAATTGAGACGTATGGCTTGTCAGCCAGTTTGTAGGATCCAGCGGTTTTAAATGACTATGCACAAGTTTGTCTCTTAAAATTGGTCCCCTCCGGTAAGTAATTGCGGGGAAATCATTCAACAATGGACCTATGTGAGGATCAGTTTTCAAGATACTCCAATGACGATACAGAATAGTTCATGTCTCTGCATATGCTTTGTCATAGGTCCCTATTATCCACACATCCTCTGTTTTCTCTCTTGGCCTTGATGTCAATAGTGCCGTACGCTCTGCGCATGCTGATATGCCCCTTTGATAACATTTTCGGGGTATCCCCTTTGATGAAATCTCTCACCCAATTCATTGGCAGCTTGCTGGTATTGTGAGAAATGGGTGCAGTTCCTCCATATATGGAGGAACTGCCCCTTGGGTATCCCTCTCCGGAGCCAATGTGGGTGCCAACTGTTCCACCTCAATAAACAGTCTCCTTTCTGTGGACTACAGTGCTTAGTCTACCCAATGGGGACTTGTAAATCTTTAAATCCAGAAATGTAATTGTGGATTGATGGATTTCTGATTTAAAATATAGTCCAAGGGTATTAATATTGAGGACCCTAACAAATTCTGTGAACTGATCCCCAGTACCCTCCCAGAGGATCAGCACATCATCTATAAATCTAATCCACATTAAAATAGACGATGACCAGCACTCCATATCGTCCGAAAACACCACCTCCCTCTCCCACCAGCCCAGGAACATGCTGGCATAGGTAGAGGCACAGGGGCTCCCCATTGCCACGTCCCTGAGCTGGTGGAAGAAGTGGCGGTCGAACAGGAAGGAATTATTGTGCAAAACAAAACGCAGAAGCTCCATGACAAATTCATTGTGAGCGGCAAATTCATTGCCCCTCGAACGAAGGAAGGCCCCCACAGCCCCACACATATAAAAGTAGAATAAAGATGTGCTGCTACAGACCCACCATTTGGATGTCTTACAACTGCACAAAGAATGTTGTTGAACATATCACACCATTATCATAGCTACCATAATCACCTGCACTTACCAAAGAAAATATGGACATCAGCCTCGAAGCACCGTGACCTCTACCTGCAGCCTTGTATACACCTACGAATCCCACTTTTTTAAAAAATAAAACATAACTTTTAATAACGTTTTCTCTAAAATCTTTCTGTATATTTTAAACAAACACACACTGCCAAGAGGCAATAACAGTGACTCTTTGTTTCACATAGTCACACTGTTTTACTATCCAACTTAATCAATGAAGCTCACAGACCCACTAAATTAGTTTAGGTAAAGGCAGGGTTAATTCCCCTCTGAGCTACTTTAGTCTTTCAGAGTTCTCTTTCACTCATCTGCCTCTCACTTTGTAAGTCAATGGGAACTGCTTACAGGCTAATCTCTAATGCAGCTGATTAGTTAAACTACAATGTATTGTTTTCTTTTCTGACTGGGGGGAGAGAACAAGAGAAGAGTTTCAAGATCACTAATCTGGTCAGTCTTATCTGATCTAGGCTGTCCTTCCCAGATACAGCGGGTGCAACTATGCAAATCTCTTCCCCTAGATAAGATTGTCTCCCTGCTAAGTAAACTACTGCAGTTAGAGATGCCTATTAACCTCTATAAGGCTTCCTCAACGCGTTTCCCTATTCCATAGGTTCATCAGGAGGATCTACAATAAGTTTTTGATGTGGCTCATAATACAGCGGTACAAGATATGCGGTGAAAACCGCAGTTCCCGGGGCCTTGAAGGTAGACCCCGGTACGGATATGTGTCTGACTCTACCTGCAGCCCCAACATACATTTCGCTCTCGCATAACAATGCCATATGTGGGTATAAACTGCTGTTTGGGAACAGACGGGTAAAGAAGGGAAGGAGCGCCATTTTTGAGCTTTTAGAACACAGTTTCGTTTCTGGACATTATGCCACCTTTGCAGAGCCCCTGAATTGGCAGTAAAGTACAACTCACAGACACATAACCCCACTTTGAAAAGTACACCTCTCAAGTGATTTATCAAGTGATGATGGAAGCATTTTTAACCTTTGAGCATTGCATTAATTTCATTTCCAGAAATGAAAGTGCAGCTGATAATGAAAAGTAAAAAGTACAATTTTTCTATAGATATGACATTTCAGTGCCCGATATGATGTGCCCAACTTGAGTCAGCGGAGACACATACTCTATAAACCGTTAAAGTGTATCCCAGGCAAAACAGCTTTTGGATACATCTCTGATACAAGCAAGGCACAATATATCACTCACTGAAATGTATTCCTGGATAAATTTTCACCATCATCGTGTATTAATTTCAGGAAAATTAATTAATGCAACACATGGGGGTTAAAAATGCTCCCTGTACCCCTGGATAAAATCCTTCAGGGGCGTAGTTCCAAAATGGGGCCAAATGTCAGGGAATTCCTCTCTACTGCCATTTCAAGGTTCTGCAAAAGTGTAATGGCGTTCAAAGGCCAAACTGTCTAAATCTGTGCTTGGCTGTGCCCTAATCTCAGTTTATACCCACATATGACATTAAATGCGTTATCCTGGGTACAACAGTGTCATACAGGTGGGCATAAACTGCAGTTTGGCCACACAGTAGGGCACAGAAGTGAAGGAGCTCTATGTGGCTTTTGGAGTCTATATTTTGAGGTTTCGTATCTGGACACCATGCCATATTTGCAAAGCCTCTAAAGAACCAGTAAAGTGGAATCCCCTAGGGAATGACCCCATTTTGAAAACTGCACCCCTCGAAGAATGTATCGGGGGTAGGGAGCATTAGTATCCCAGACGTGAATGTACAGTGTATAGTGAAAAGTGAATATGTATGCTGTGCAGTGACATTGAGAACACCAAATTCCCTACTATTTATCCAGCAGCTCCTATGATTGGGGAGGGGGTGGGAGTCACTTCTGGTGTCTTTTCCATTTTGTGCTCTAAATTTGGACTGTACTCTGATATACGCTCACACAGCTTATACATTCTCTTTCTGCCGCAGCCAGTTGTGTTCTAATGATTTGGCGATTTTGGGAGTTTTTGTTTGCACATTGTACAAGCTATATTTATTTATTTATTTTTTCTGGCGATGCAGCCATATAAGGGCTTGTTTTCTGCGGGACAACCTGTGCTTTTTGTTGGCACTGTTTTGGGGTACATATGCTTTTTTGATCACTTTTTATAGCATTTTTTTTAAGGGGAGATGGTGAAAAATCATTATTTCCTTGCTTTATTAATTTATTTATTTTTGCACACATTTCGCTTCTTTTTTTTTTTTTTTTTTTCCTACTTCTTAGTGATGTCCCACTAGGGAACCTGAACCAGCGATGGTCTGATCGCTGGATCAGCTCTATAATACACATGTACTGCAATCTATAGGCTGACTTCCTCACTTCTTGGCAGGATCACGTAGCCTGTGGTCCGTAGCCTGTGGTCACTGGCCAGACCCCAGGCTGCAGAAGATGCATATGGGCACCCATGATATTGCCAAAGGAGGTGCCGAGAAGGACATTTGGCATGGCTAAACCACTTGGATGCCGTGGTCATGTTTCAGGGGTTAAGGAGCAGATTTTTGCTGTCAGTTACAGCTAACACCAGCTTCTGATGCCACCCACAGGCGGCAGCTAGAATCAAGGAAAGTTTGTTACTGCAACAAACTTTCCCTGTTATGGCTATTACATACTCAGGACCTAAATCTATCAGGTCCTGATCATATCTCTGTGAACAACAATATCTGCAAGTATTAGCTGCTGGTGTTCACTATTATTTATTATTGAATTTTTGTGTCTGATATGCTAACTATACTTCTTAATGTCAAGTGGGTGGTGTCAAGCAGAAGGAGGAAAGGGGGCATGATTCTGAGATTTGGCACTGTCCATCTTTGACTGCAGCTCTCAGGGAGGGTGGGGACTGGATGTTTAGAGAATACGTTATTACAATATGTTATATATTGTCAGGGTCTGGGGTTGCTAGGTAGGGTGGCATAGACAGAAAAGTCTATGCTTCTTTAGTCCAAAACAAAGGTAGAGTTTATTTTCACTCAAAAAGGTAGTGCAGCAACAAAAGGAAACAATACAAAAATAAATGCCTGCCCGGCTAGGCTCTAACTAAACATAGTATAGGTTACCTCACCTAGAATAACAGAAATCAAAAGCCAGTAGAATCATTCAGGACACAGCTCCAAAAAATATGACCTCTTTCTTTGGCTTTCCAGCCAAACTCTGCCCAAAGTGTTGCTGCTGGAGCAACTTCTTAAACTCCCTTGATGATGAGACTCTAAACAGCTGAGTTGCTGCAAGAACAACCACAAAGTGTGGACTGGAGGGGGGTGGAATGACAGGTCCCACTGCCAACCTACCTGCCATTCCTAAAAAAAAAACAGCCCAATAAACAGAACTTTGAAATAACACCCAGCAGACTGAGTTATCTGCTGAGAACCATTCTTTCTGGAGTTTTTCATCTCACCCACATGAGTAGTCTGGGTGACATGTACATCCCCTCCATGATATGACCAGCCATCGGCTTACAATGTACGTTACAAAAGAAAGTTAATAATTATTATTTAATGAAAAATAAATAACTTTAATATAGTCCAAAAAAAGTATAGTCTGCTCAGTTATAGATGTGTACACTAGAGATGAGCGAACACTGTTTGGAACAGCCGTTCCGAACAGCACGCTCACAGCACTCTCCCATAGAAATGAATGGAAGCGGCCGGCACGCGAGGGGTTAAGCGGCCGGCCACCGGCAAAGTCTGCGTGCCAGTTGCTTGCATTCATTTCTATGGAGCGTGCTGTTCGGATCAGCTGATCCAAACAGTGTTCGCTCATCTCTAGTGTACACTTATTGTCATGAAAATAATAGTATTATGGGCCAAAGCAATTGGTTCTTGGTCAATAACCACACAATTTTGTATGTAATACTGATGCATTACCGTCAAAATCATGCGGGCATATTAGCAGGATTTTGGCCATGAGTGGCAGCCAGTCTATCTTTATCCTAAAGTGTAAAAGCTACAATGCACTAAGCCTTACTATGGAGACTGATCAATATACTGACAGGAGACATTTTTCACAGTTCTCACAGTTTCTCTTGAAATATTTCCAGAATTACGGCAGAGCCGCCACAGATTTTCATCAATTGCTAAAATTGCATTAAAAAGAAAAACACAACAAAAAAAAAAAAAAAAACCCTTTTGTAAATGCACTCATTGCAATACATCAGAATGAAGCAAGTGCGAACGGCACCTGTTTGGCATTAGACTTGTCGAGAAAACACATCAGCTGTTTCTTTTGTGATTACAGGGTCTGCAGTGTTTCATGGAAACAATCTAGAATAATTTATTAATACTAGAGGTAAAAATTCATTGTAAAAAATATTATACTCATTTCAAAATAGAACTTCAAAACATTAGTAAACATGCAATTGCTCTTGAAAAACAGGAATATTTGGCTGCTATGATAACATAATGTAAATAAAACTCAGCCTGATAATATTTGTTTTTCCATAACTTGTGACTAACTTCCATGTGCTGAACAGCATGAGGGCTGCTGATAAATATAGGAATCACTGATTCCTCTGACCAAATGCCCGCCCACAGCATTTTTTTTTAAAATAGACTGGGGTCCGTGAACATTGCAATAATGCCTATATATAGCTGCATCTCTCCTGAAGTGATCTTGTGGCCATACACTGCATCAGAAATGGAAGAAAAGCGATGGTTTGAAGTGATATACACCATTTACCGTATATGGCTTGGACAGTAAAGATAAAAAAAGGTTTTATGTGATTTCAGAAATGACTATACCTTAAGAGCTTTGTTGACTTCTTTGATGTCTTCCATTTTTAACTTTGACCTAAAAGAACAAAAGAAAAAGAAAAAGCATCACAAAATGAAAACAATGCAGCTACCGGTCTAGATAAACCAGAATGAAAAAAATTGAATAGTAAGGATGAACGTTTGTACAAGTGAATATTATACTGCTAATTGAAGAAATTACTATATTTTACAGGTTTAGACAACAGAAAATAGGAAGAAATATTTCTTATACATTAAAATTGTCTAGATGGCCCTATCAAAGGTTTTTGTAGCCATGTCTCTTTGTTTTGTTTAATATCTCTGCCTATAATATTCTTTTTATTGTAACTTTACTTTGCACACAGTATTATGCCCCATAATGGCCCCTGTACACACAGTATGATGCCCCATAATGGCCCCTGCATAAACAGTATTATGACCCATTGTGGACACTCATGAACAATTATTATACTCTGGAGTCTTTTCAGAACAAAGTCTTTGGTAAAGTTAGGTGTGACCAAAACCAGCTGTTTACAGAGGATCGACTTCAACTCTTGGAATGACCCCCTCAGTCTCTTCACTCCATTTGACCATGACAGAATTAGTCCCCTTAGCTAGGTCTGTCAGCAGGGCTGCAATAGTAGCAAAATTTGCAATGAACCTGCGATAATAGCCAATGATTCCCAAAAAAGCTCTCTACTTTGCTAACTAGGTGTTTTATCACCCCTCCTCCAATTACATACCCAAGGTATCTGGCCTCTTCCAGAACCAAAGCACAATTTTTTTCGGGTTGGCTGTTATAATGACTGCTTGGAGGGAATTTCAATACGGCCTGAACGTTTGGTAAGTGACTTTCCCAGTGTGAATTAAAGATGACAAAGTCATGTAGGTAAGCTGAAGCATACCTTCGATGGGGCTTAAGGACTCTGTCCATCAACCTGTGGAAGATTGCTGTAGCCCCATGTAACACAAATGGCACCCCTCTGGGGTGACAAATGCCGTCTTTTTCTCTGGTCTCTTTAGTGAGCAGCACCTGCCAGTACCCTTTGGTTAAGTTGAGGGTGGAGAAATACCTGGTATGTCCCCACATCTCGATTAACTCAGAGTGGCCCCCTCAGGCTGAAGCCACTTCTTTACCAGATATATCAGATCATGCATCTGGGATGGGGGTGGGAGACTCTCACAGAAAGTCCAGTGGAGCACTCTCCCAGCACGTACTGTACATGCATATTCACACTGAGACGTGACAGGATCTCACCTCTCATTTTGGAGTAGTCCTTAGCCTTCTGTTCACACAGATCATAGTAGGCCTTCTGAGGTTCCCCAGTGAGAAAATGTGCCACTACATTAGCCCACTGATTCTTAAGCAGTTTCTCTCACTCTGCAATTTGCTCAAAAACCTGAAGATATGCCTCCATGTCGTCTGTGGATATCATCTTTTGTAGGGCACTCTGTACAGCAGCTTAAGCAGCAGTCTGTACCCTCTGGGTCTCTCTTGCACCAGTACACTCTCCTGCCATCTTTTGGTCGACCAAAGTCTTACTGAGCTGCGTTAGCATCTCCTAAGCCGCAAGTTCACTTCCTGCTCCTGTGCTTGCTGCTGTTGTCTCTTGGCTTCCATCAGGGCTTTTTGCTGCTGTGTGCTTGCTGTTGCTGTAGGATGACTTGAACAAACTGTTTTACAAAGTCCTCCATGATGACAGTCTCCTTTTTAATCTCTCCTGCACCTTTCAACCAGGATATAGGAGAGGGTAAGAAAAAAAAAAAAAAAAAAAAGGTGTATGTCTCTTTAAGACCGTGTAATTTGGGTTCACTCGCATCCTCAGCACCATATGTGGGGAAGGTAGCTCAGTAGAAGCAGTGGTGCGGACCCAACCAGTCATAGACATAAGTCTTGCAGCAAAGTGGTTTATTTAATCTGGGACTGATAGCGGGACTCCAGCACTTTGCCTGTCGCCTTTTCACAACTTATATATAAACAACTTATACTACCTTGCTTGATGTTCCCTAGGGTATATAAAAATGTTTTCTCAATCTAAGCAAACTCTTTATATGTGTATGTGTGTCATAAAATTGGATTATTGCAAAATCATTACTGAACCCTGTATTTTTAATCACTTTGCAACATATACTGTATATCCACTATATAGCTACAGCACTGTCAGCACAGGGTTTTCATAACTTGATATACATTTGCCGCACTGTGAGGGCACAAACTCAGGAGCTAACATTCCACTGCAATGGTTAGCTCTAATTTGGACTGCTTAAAGGGGCTCTACGATTGGGAAAAGTCATTTTTGGCTAAGCACATACTTGTATAGCCTTTAGAAAAGCTTTTCCACACATACCTTTTGTATGTAAATTGCCTTAGTAGTTTTTGAATGAGCCCATTTTTATTCACATGCTAATTAACCTCCAGCAAGCACAAGAAGTTCTCAGCGAGCTCTGAGTTCTCACTTCTCTTTCTGCTGTGTGTGGGAGCAGGAAGATGAGTCATCAGCAGCTGCAGCAGTATAGTGGACAGTACTCGCTGAGAACTAACATAGGTAAATAGAAAAATACTTGGCAATCACCCAGATGCGTAAAATGCAATCTTTATTCTTAACAGTCCAGGTTAAAATAACATAGGTATGGGAGGAGGCACACTCGAGGTTGAGCGACAGCTGTTTCGTGCTCTATCGCACAAGTGCGATAGAGCACGAAACAGCTGTCGCTCAACCTCGAGTGTGCCTATGTTACTACTGCTATTTTTCTCCTTAGAGCACCACCCATATTGTGCATTTTTTTGTCTATCCCCACGCAGGTCATTTGACCTGTTACATGAGTAGTACTGCCTACAATTCTCATTTCTGCAACACTCGCTGGAGGCTAATTAGCATGTAAATAAAAACAAGATCATTCATAAACTACTGAGGTGATTTACAAACAAAAGGTATGTGTGGAATAGCCTTTTTAAAGTATTTGCTTAGTTAAAAATGACTTTCCCCAATGTTAGAGCCCCTTTAATCCCTTAGATGCCAGCTTTTAAGTGTCCACGGTATCTTAGAGGTTAGACAGAAAAAGTGGCTCCTGCATCCCTACAGCTGATGAGATGCTTTGTTTTTCAGACAGACAGTCATACCAACTAAATGAGTTAATAAACATTATTTAGCATTTTTCTGCTTTATGTTGCCATCATCTTTTAAACATCCCTTAATTTATTTTGAAATTTAGAAGGCTTAACAGTCTATCAGCAATTTTCCAAATGTACAAGATGAACTTCTCAAACTCATTTTTAACCCCTTAACGCTAAATCACGTACATGCACGTCAGGGAATGTGGTTAGTTCCTGCATTCCCACGTGCATGTATGTGATGGAGATCTCACGGGCTCAGAAGCAGAGCCCGTGTGATCACCATGGGAGTCTGGCTGTATCTGACAGCCAGGCTCCCCCTGTAGCAGCAGGGACAGCGAGCTCCGATGGGGGGAGGGCTAACCCCTTGGCTGCCGGGACGAGAGGAAGCTTCCTCTATAGACTGCAATACACGTGTATTGCAAGTCTATAGTTAGTATAGAACCAGCGATCCTCTCTGATCACTGGTTCTAGTGTGCTTACAGCACAATTAAAAAAATGTAAAAAAGGTTTTTTTTTTAAAAAAAAAAAAAATAATAATAATAATAAAGTGTGTAAAACAAACAAAACAAACATTTATAAAACCCCACAAACTCCCTTTTTCTATACAAAATGAATTACATAAAAAGCCTGAAAATATTAATTAAAACAATACATGTTTGGTATTGCTGTGTCCGTAACCACGTGTACAATAAAAGTGAAACAATATTTAACCTGCTCAGTGAACGTCAGAGAAAAAAAGCTGAAAAAAACACCAAAAAAAGTTTTTTGCACATTTTGCCTTACAAAAAGTGATCAAAAAGCCATACATCCCCCAAAACAGCACCAATGGAAAGCACAGAATGTACCGCAAAAAATAAGCCCTCTCAACCAACTCTGTAAACCGAAAAATAAAATCATTACACAGCTCAGAAGATGGCGATGCAAAAATCATTGATTTATGTCCCCAAATGTGTTTTGTTCTGCAGAATTACTAACACATAAAAATATAATATAAATGAAGTATCGCCGTAACCGTACCGACCCGCAGAATAAAAGTCACGTTACTTATGCTGTACACTGCATGGCGAAAAATTTAAAAGGTAAAATGCAATGCCAGAATTGCTGTTTTTTTTTTTTATCCACCAAGAAAGAGTTAATAAAATTTATTCTATAAATTGTAGGCACCCAATAATGGTGTCATTACAAAATACATCTCATGCTGCAAACAACAAGCCCTTATATGGCCACATCACCAGAAAATTAAGAAAAATATAGCATCTAGCAATGTGAAGACAAAAAAATCACCAAATCACCAATCATTAGAACACAACTGGCTGTGGCAGGAAGGAAATATATAAGCTGTGTGAGTGTATATCAGGGGACACCCCAGATTTACAGCTTACAAGGCAAGACAGCGGTGACCCCCAAAGTGACCCGCAGAGTGACTCCCCCAATCATAGGAGTTACTGGGACATAGTAGGGAATTTGGTGTTTGCAATGTACTCCGCACCGCGTACATATTCACTTTTCACCATCCGCTGTGCATTCCCGCCTGCAATACTAATACTCACTACACCCATTGGTAAATTCTTTCAGGGGTGCAGCTTTCAAAATGGGTAACTCTTTGGGAATTCCACTTTTCTTACAGGCTTATGACAAACATTTCCCGCCATGTTCCCATACAGCATATTACGACCACATATGGGGTATTTCTGTGTTCAGGAGAAATTGTGTAACAACCTGTGTGGGGCTTTTTCTCCTTTAAACCCTCGTGAAACTGAAAACTTTGGGGATAAAGGGACATTTTAGTAATTTTTCATTGACACATTCCAATGTTCGTGAAATCTGTGAAACTGCTGTAGAGTCAAAATGCTCACTACACCCCTTGTTGATTTCTGTGAGGGGTGTAGTTTCTAAAATGGGGTCACTTTTAGGGGGTTTCAAATTGTTTTGGTACCCTAGGAGCTCTGCAAATGAACATGACGCATTAAAACTTCCCTTCCCTTCCATGCACTGCCATGTGCCCAAAAATCAGTTTACACCCACATGTGGGGTATTTCTGTGCACGGGACAAATTGCGTGATAAACTGTCAGATGCATTTTCTAGTTTAACCCTTTGTGAATGTGATAATTTTAGGTCTAAATGAATGTATATTCATGAAATGTATATTCGTGAAAAAAAATGAAATGTCTAAATTTCACCTCCATATTATTTTTTATTCTTATGAAAAGCTTAAAGGGTTAACAAACATCCCAAATGCTGTTTTGAATAATTTGAGGGGTGCAGTTTTGAAAATGGGGTGATTTGGGGGTGTTTCTATTATATAGGCTTTTATAATTCCTTTCAGAACTGAAGCGGTCCCTAAAAAATGAGTTTGGAGTATTTTCTTGTAAATCTGGAAAATCTCTGTTCCACTTGTAAGCCTTGTAACATCCAAAATAAATTAAAATACAATCAAAAGATGATGCCAATATAAAGCAGAGATATGGTAGATAATATTTATTCATGTATTTGGGTGATATGGTTATCTGCCTGAAAAGCAGAGAATTTCACATTTTGAAAATCTCAATTTTCTCCAAATTTCCATCAAATTTCCTATTTTTTTAATAAGTAAATGTGTTACGAGAAAACAATCTCAAAATCACTTGTGTATTTTGAAAAAATAGGCCTGGTCCTTAATATACTTTTGAGCTGTGTCCTTAAGGGGTTAAAGACCACTGCAGTGCTGAATGGGAATTTTAAGGTATATATTAAGGTATATATTACAACCCCCCCTTCATAAATCATCACATTTTCAAAACTTAACTCGTTAAATAATTCAAAACTACATTTTAGAAAGTTTGTTAAATCTTTAAGCATTTCAGGGGAATTAAACAAATACAGATGTGAAATTTTGCCGTTTCGACTTTCAACCATCAGCTGGAAAATTAACACCGTGCTTAGGAAGTAAAAATACTTGTTACACCTCTGGATAACTTCCTTGAGGGGTGTAGCTTACAAAATGTGGTCACCTATCAAGAGATTCCACTTTATTGGCACTGCTCCAAAAATCAAATAGCACTGCTTCCCATTTGTGTCCAAACAGCAGTTTTATCCACATAAGTGAGGTATCCAGGGTATGTTGTATTGTGGGTGTAAACTTCTGCTTATGCACACGGTAGGATGCAGAAGGAAAGGAGCACTATTTGACTTTTACAGGCAAGATTTTTGGGGTTTGGATGCCATGTATCCATGATGTTTGCAGATACCCTAAAGCTGGAAGTAAAGAGAGATCCCTTGGGAAGTGACCTCATTTTGAAAACTGCACCCTTCAAAGAATTTATCAAGTGATTTAGAGAGCATTACTTTTGAAAATGCAAAAGCACAGCTAATAAGAAGCAGATGTGCGTCCCAGAAAGTTCTCATGGCAGTTCAGGCTGACCTGACATAAAATAAGGCTTTGGCAAATTGTTTCCACTTTCCCCTCCTCATTTTGCTACCTGAGTAATAAAATACTCTGTAGCCTAGCTGTGCTCCCATATCAATGGAAATGATGTATTTTTCACTATCTTGTCTGTCCTTTGTTGTGGATAAGTGTTTTCTCATACATAAGCTCTCTGTAGCTTCTCACCACCTCACTCTATGCCCTCCATAACCTGCAATAAATATTACTTTAATATTTAATAAAAAAGGGGTATTCCCAAGTCCCTTGTTCACCAGTCTTTGCTGCTGCAAAGACTTCTTTCTTCCTGGTTTTCACTATGGTGGGCGGGGTTTCATATGCAAAACCATACTGTCTGACTACCTCCAGTTTAGCTCTGCCCCCAAATTAGCGTGTAGCGCCGCCCACCACATAGCGTGATCCTATGGGACCTGTGATGTCATCAAAGGTCCTATAACACTTGGATTTAGCTTGTTCTATATACAGTCGGCTAAATCCTAGTGGGCTAAGGGACCAGGTCCTTCTGCCCACTAGCTTTTAGCCTGCTCTATATAAGAAAGCTAAATCCTAGTGAGCAGAAGGACCAGGTCCTTTAGCCCACTAGGATTTAGACTGTTTTATATAGGAAAACCGCACTCATTTCCCCCCTCCTTTATCTGAGAGCAGGAAGCTAGGTCACATGTGTGGTGTAGACACAGGAACAGCTACAGACACAGGCTTGCTCCCGTGCACTTAGCCCCTCCTCCCTCTCCCCTGAGAGCAGGCAGCTACGTCACTTGACATTTGAGCAGATAATCCCAAAGGTCATAGAAACACAGTGTCAACAATGAAGTGAATAAATTAAGATAGTGGACAAACAAAGTAGTTTTGCTGAAGCAGTATATTTAGGAAAAGTCTTAAATCCACATTAACAAGCAGTATAGATAGGATCCTTGTTATGGGACAACCCCTTTAAGCTCTTCCTTCCTTAAGCTCTTCCTTTCTCTGACTAGTATACACTTCAATAGGAATAGGTATTAACCAGATAGAGACAGTGCATGCATTAGAAAATATCAAAAGAAATCCACAGCATTCCCAACTGATGCATAATTGAAACATGTCACTATTTCACACTAGCCTCTGCTCGAGACTTCATCTGTGTGTTGTTGCCATCAATGATCCGCTTATATTCAGCAAATTGCTGCAGGCTATGGTTCGCTTGCTCCGATGTTTCGGCAGCATTCAAGTTGTCCTGCTGCTGAACTTGTTCCTCACACCGTACCTGTGATTCGTCTAGCATCTCAGCAGCTGGATGGAAAGCCATATAATGAACATATTGTTGGCGTCGATGATCCGCCTGCTCCGGATTTTTGGCAGCTCTCAAGCTGTCCTGCTGCTGAACTTGTTCCTCACGCTGTGCCTGTGATTGTTCCGGCATCTCAGCAGCTCATTGGGACACCATATAATGATTAGAGATGAGCGAGTACTGTTCGGATCAGCCGATCCGAACAGCACGCTCGCATAGAAATGAATGGACGTAGCCGGCACGTGGGGGGGGGTCAAAGCGGAAGTACCAGGTGCATGCATTCATTTCTATGGAGCGTGCTGTTTGGATCGGCTGATCTGAACAGTACTCGCTCATCTCTAATAATGATTGTGTTGTTGGCGTTGATGATCCGCCTGCTCCGGCGTTTCGGCTGCTGCAAGAGCCACTTGACGCCTAGCTTGTTCAATCCTCCTCAACTCCGCTTGATCCGCTCAGTTAGCACTGACTTTTGACTTCTGGTTATCTTCATAACTCTTGTTGTTTTAGAATTTTGTGACAAATTAGATTTTCTTTTTCCCAGCATGTTTAAAATTACCAAATTGCCAATTTGTCAGTGTCTCAGCACTGGAGTAGATCAGATAAAAAAAAAAGTTCACTTTAATATATTCCAAGATGGTGCCGCATGAGTGGCAGCCAACAGATCTCCAAGCTGAGAGAGACCTTTACCTTTTTCACTCTTTTTGTCTGTATCTTCAAGAATCCACTACTCAAGCAACCTAACATTATGAATTAGTTAACTATCTGGAATGGAAGAACCTGCGGGATATTTTCTTTGTGTCTATTGTTTATGCATAGAAGATGCCTGCTCGGCTGGAATTTCCTGTGTACATGTGCCTTGTTAACATCACCCCATGAGCTAAAGAAAGCATGGACAACATGAGGCAGACAAAGCATGGAGGAGAAACCTGCATGAAATTGCGGACTTCGTCTTTCAAGGAAATGTTTTTGCGTCTATTGCTTATGTGTGGAAAATGCCTGCGGTTGGCTGACTGTATACCTTTCTTTTGCCGTGGACACGTGGAGTGGAACTCTGTTACAGTATAGGAACCAACCACTCCACTCCCCCATGAGTTAAGGAAGCATGGCAAGACAGCAGATAATATGGAGGAATAATCAGCACCCTGTCTCCCCGGATGGCTTCAGACTTCTTCAGGCGGATAGAACACGTGACAGCGGTAAGAAGATAGGAGGAGGGCTTGGGATGAAGGATGGGGTACTTTTTGGGGCATTTTTGTGGTTAAAGGGATTCTACCACTAAAACATTTTTTTTTTCTAGTTAACACGTCGGAATAGCCTTTAAAAAGGCTATTCGTCTCCTACCTGTGGAAGTGCTCTCCGCCGCGCCGTTCGTTCAAAATACCGGTTTGTACCGGTATGCTAATTAGTTCTCTCGCAGCGATGGGGGCGTCCCCATTGCAGCTCGAAAACCGACCGCAGCGCCGCCTCTCTGGTCTTCGGTGTCCTCCCCTTGCTTCTTCAGCGTCTGTCGGACGCCTGCGCAGTACGCTCTTGTTCGGCGAAGATTGCCGAACGTACTGCGCATGCGCGAAATTGCGGTCCCAGCCATAGTGCAATTTTGTGCATGCGCAGTACGTTCGGCAATCTTCGCCGAACAAGAGCGTACTGCGCAGGCGTCCGACAGACGCTGAAGAAGCAAGGGGAGGACACCGAAGACCAGAGAGGCGGTGCTGCGGTCGGTTTTCGAGCTGCAATGGGGACGCCCCCATCGCTGCGAGAGAACTAATTAGCATACCGGTACAAACCGGTATTTTGAACGAACGGCGCGGCGGAGAGCACTTCCACAGGTAGGAGACGAATAGCCTTTTTAAAGGCTATTCCGACGTGTTAACTAGAAAAAAAATATGTTTTAGTGGTAGAATCCCTTTAAGGAACAATAGTGCTGATGCAAGATATCGAATTAAGTGAGCATGACATCTCACTACCTACCAAAGGAACTGTCACATGTTATCGTGATAGCTACATATGCCCCCCACCTCTGCAAAAAGCTGTTTCTGTCTACATGCTGTGCCCCCCTCCTCATGTCCTCCAACTGCAGTCGGGCTGTATTATTAACATCAGTTCGCACAGAGAACTAAATGATCCTGCAGTTTGTCTTTTGTTTAATTTTCTTTAGTTGCTATGGCTCCTAGTATCTCTCTATCTGCCATGAGCTTGTATGTGTTTCTCTCTTGCTATATACTACTGTACTATCCATGATGCTGTATCACACTGAATTTCCCCATTGTGGGACTATTAAAGGATCATCTTATCTTATAATACAACTGACAAATAAGATTTGTATCCATATACCCAAAGCACTAATGATCAAAGTTTTTACATTTTGAATCCCCCATATCAAAAAGTTCAAAATTAACAAAAAAAAAAAAAAAAACAACTATATAAATTAGGTATTGCTCTATACACATTGACCTGAAGAATGACATGTATCAGTGCAAAATGTAAAATTAATAAAACAATGCTGGAATTGGAGTTTTTTTCATCTTCCCCAGAAAGAGCCTATAAGTTATCTGCACCCTAATTTGAAAAATACAACTAAAAAAGCAACCTGACAAAAAGCAACACCGACCTTTCATAATGTGACAATAAAAACAACAACAACAAAAAAACCACAAAAATTGTTGCAGAGTTCAAAAAGGGATATGGGACATATATAATATTAAAAATAAAACAAAACTTACTGGCTGAGATGAAAGCCCATTTCTTGGAGGGCTTGCTCCTGTTCTTCACATACCTTCTGCAATTGTGCTTTCTCTATAAGCAACTTGTCAAAATCCTGCAACAAAAAGTAATGATACACAGCGCATCAATGTATAGCAAAAGTTCCTTTCTGTGCTTCCAACCCTTCAATTCAAGGTACAAATATGAGGAAAGTTCCCGGGACAACAATTTATTGAAGAGATTTTCAATGCTTAAAATATTGCTGCCTTATCATCAAGATGAAACTAGTGCAAGAGCCAGGATATGGGCCCCCACCAACTAACTGTTTACAGTAGCTGAAACACAGAAAATGCGGCATAAAGCAGACAACTCTTCTCTGTGACAACTCTTGTTAATGCTGGTCAGCTCTCATTTACTTGAATAGAAGTTATGTTGCACTTACGCTAGGTTCACACTAGCGCCCGGAGTCCATTCTCAGATTTCCGTCTTCTGCATGCAGAAGACGGAAAGCTGTCAGACCGGGTCCAGCCGTGAGCGCCGTTTTTTTAAAATCTGCTAAAAAGAGCTGATCAGAGGGGACAACTGTCTGATATTAAGGTCTAACCTTAGGATAAGTGATGAATATATTTATTTTGGAAAATTCCTTTAAGAGGTGTATGCATCTTAAAGGCATTATCTGGTGAGTAATAAAGTTTACATTCCATGTACACTCTGATCCTCCGCCGCCGTTTACTACTTTTGCAGAGGGCAGCAGGGAAGACAAACTCTTATTCCTCTGTTTTCCTTGAAGTTGCTCCAATTATATTGAATGGAGCTGTAGCCCAAGTCACTGAGCAGTTGGTGACATCACAGAGCAGGAACAGATGGAGGAACGGTTGGAGGGGAGACAAAGGAACAAGAGTCAGAGTCTTCCCTGCTGGCCTTTGCACAAGTAACAAATGTGGCAGCAGGAAATTAATTTTAAACTTTATAAATCCCCAGAAAAATTCTTTATTAAATTCAGTCTCTTTTGATTTTCTGTGCAACTAAAAATGCTAATCTACATTAGATGTGGGCAGATTTGCACCATAATTTACTTCCTTTTCTAGTGGGTGGCCATGCCTCTACTAAACCCCACCCATTTTGTCTGTGTCATTAAAAAAATAGTGAGAGAAGCTAAGAATATGTTGCAACCTTTTACACCAGAAAACTGGCATAAATGGGTTAGCACTGTATCATCACCGTCAAATAAGTTTGTTTTAGAGGCAGAAAGATGCGTGTTTTACCCAAATCAACATTGTGTGAGGGTTGTATTGTTAAGTTAAGTCAGGGAAAAGCTGCTGTCATTTTCTGGGTGCTGCTAAAAAGAGTGGACTCCCAAGCATAATGGAATCTAAGTGTACGGTCTGTTTGATTCTGCAAGTCTAGAAATTATTCTATTACATATCTCTTTTTTCACAGACATATATACAGATTATACATATACATACACACACACAAATACATGTATTCAGTAAAGGAAATAATTTTTTGATTTCTTGCCTACTGACAAAGACATGAACAGCATTTTCATTTTAAGGGTATGTTAATTTTAACAGTGAGAGACAGAAAATTAATAGAGATGAGCGAACACTAAAATGTTCGAGGTTCGAAATTCGATTCGAACAGCCGCTCAATGTTCGTGTGTTCGAATGGGTTTCGAACCCCATTATAGTCTATGGGGAACAGATACTCGTTAAGGGGGAAACCCAAATCCGTGTCTGGAGGGTCACCAAGTCCACTATGACACCCCAGGAAATGATGCCAACATCTCTGGAATGACACTGGGACAGCAGGGGAAGCATGTCTGGGGGCATCTAACACACCAAAGACCCTCTATTACCCCAACATCACAGCCTAACAACTACACACTTTACACACTCAATACCACATCTCTGACAGTAGGAAAACACCTTGAAACATGTGTATTTGGCACTTGCAGTGAGGAGAGCTTGTCACCAGCAGTGAATTTGGCCCTTGTAGTAAGTTGAGGTTGGCACCAACATTTGTTTTGAAAATCAGGGTGGATTGAGCCTCTAACCAGCAGAGTTTGGGCAAATTCATGGTGGAGGGAGCCTCTAAACACCCCAGTTTGGGCAAATTCATGGTGGAGGGAGCCTCTAAAAACCCCAGTTTGGACCAATTCATGGTGGAGGGAGCCTCTAACCAGCCCAGTGTGGGCAAATTCATGGTGGAGGGAGCCTCTAAAAAACCCAGTTTGGACCAATTCATGGTGGAGGGAGCCTCTAACCAGCCCAGTTTGGGCAAATTCATGGTGGAGGGAGCCTCTAACCAGCCCAGTTTGGGCAAATTCATGGTGGAGGGAGCCTCTAAAAAACCCAGTTTGGACCAATTCATGGTGGAGGGAGCCTCTAACCAGCCCAGTTTGGGCAAATTCATGGTGGAGGGAGCCTCTAACCAGCCCAGTTTGGACCAATTAATGGTGGAGGGAGCCTCTAACCAGCCCAGTTTGGACCAATTAATGGTGGAGGGAGCCTCTAACCAGCCCAGTTTGGACCAATTAATGGTGGAGGGAGCCTCTAACCACCCCAGTTTGGACCAATTCATGGTGGAGGGAGCCTCTAAAAACCCCAGTTTGGACCAATTCATGGTGGAGGGAGCCTCTAACCAGCCCAGTTTGGGCAAATTCATGGTGGAGGGAGCCTCTAAACAGCCCAGTTTGGGCAAATTCATGGTGGAGGGAGCCTCTAACCAGCCCAGTTTGGACCAATTAATGGTGGAGGGAGCCGCTAAACAGCCCAGTTTGGGCAAATTCATGGTGGAGGGAGCCTCTAAACAGCCCAGTTTGGACCAATTAATGGTGGAGGGAGCCTCTAACCAGCCCAGTTTGGACCAATTAATGGTGGAGGGAGCCTCTAACCAGCCCAGTTTGGACCAATTAATGGTGGAGGGAGCCTCTAACCACCCCAGTTTGGACCAATTCATGGTGGAGGGAGCCTCTAAAAAACCCAGTTTGGACCAATTCATGGTGGAGGGAGCCTCTAAACAGCCCAGTTTGGGCAAATTCATGGTGGAGGGAGCCTCTAACCAGCCCAGTTTGGACCAATTAATGGTGGAGGGAGCCTCTAACCAGCCCAGTTTGGACCAATTAATGGTGGAGGGAGCCTCTAACCAGCCCAGTTTGGACCAATTAATGGTGGAGGGAGCCTCTAACCACCCCAGTTTGGACCAATTCATGGTGGAGGGAGCCTCTAAACAGCCAAGTTTGGACCAATTCATGGTGGAGGGAGCCTCTAAAAACCCCAGTTTGGACCAATTCATGGTGGAGGGAGCCTCTAACCAGCCCAGTTTGGGCAAATTCATGGTGGAGGGAGCCTCTAAACAGCCCAGTTTGGGCAAATTCATGGTGGAGGGAGCCTCTAACCAGCCCAGTTTGGACCAATTAATGGTGGAGGGAGCCGCTAAACAGCCCAGTTTGGGCAAATTCATGGTGGAGGGAGCCTCTAAACAGCCCAGTTTGGACCAATTCATGGTGGAGGGAGCCTCTAAAAAACCCAGTTTGGACCAATTCATGGTGGAGGGAGCCTCTAAACAGCCCAGTTTGGGCAAATTCATGGTGGAGGGAGCCTCTAACCAGCCCAGTTTGGACCAATTAATGGTGGAGGGAGCCTCTAACCAGCCCAGTTTGGACCAATTAATGGTGGAGGGAGCCTCTAACCAGCCCAGTTTGGACCAATTAATGGTGGAGGGAGCCTCTAACCACCCCAGTTTGGACCAATTCATGGTGGAGGGAGCCTCTAAACAGCCAAGTTTGGACCAATTCATGGTGGAGGGAGCCTCTAAAAACCCCAGTTTGGACCAATTCATGGTGGAGGGAGCCTCTAACCAGCCCAGTTTGGGCAAATTCATGGTGGAGGGAGCCTCTAAACAGCCCAGTTTGGGCAAATTCATGGTGGAGGGAGCCTCTAACCAGCCCAGTTTGGACCAATTAATGGTGGAGGGAGCCGCTAAACAGCCCAGTTTGGGCAAATTCATGGTGGAGGGAGCCTCTAAACAGCCCAGTTTGGACCAATTCATGGTGGAGGGAGCCTCTAAAAAACCCAGTTTGGACCAATTCATGGTGGAGGGAGCCTCTAAACAGCCCAGTTTGGGCAAATTCATGGTGGAGGGAGCCTCTAACCAGCCCAGTTTGGACCAATTAATGGTGGAGGGAGCCTCTAACCAGCCCAGTTTGGACCAATTAATGGTGGAGGGAGCCTCTAACCAGCCCAGTTTGGACCAATTAATGGTGGAGGGAGCCTCTAACCACCCCAGTTTGGACCAATTCATGGTGGAGGGAGCCTCTAAAAACCCCAGTTTGGACCAATTCATGGTGGAGGGAGCCTCTAACCAGCCCAGTTTGGGCAAATTCATGGTGGAGGGAGCCTCTAAACAGCCCAGTTTGGGCAAATTAATGGTGGAGGGAGCCTCTAACCACCCCAGTTTGGACCAATTCATGGTGGAGGGAGCCTCTAAACAGCCAAGTTTGGACCAATTCATGGTGGAGGGAGCCTCTAAAAACCCCAGTTTGGACCAATTCATGGTGGAGGGAGCCTCTAACCAGCCCAGTTTGGGCAAATTCATGGTGGAGGGAGCCTCTAAACAGCCCAGTTTGGGCAAATTCATGGTGGAGGGAGCCTCTAAAAAACCCAGTTTGGACCAATTCATGGTGGAGGGAGCCTCTAACCAGCCCAGTTTGGGCAAATTCATGGTGGAGGGAGCCTCTAACCAGCCCAGTTTGGACCAATTAATGGTGGAGGGAGCCGCTAAACAGCCCAGTTTGGACCAATTCATGGTGGAGGGAGCCTCTAAAAACCCCAGTTTGGACCAATTCATGGTGGAGGGAGCCTCTAAAAAACCCAGTTTGGACCAATTCATGGTGGAGGGAGCCTCTAACCAGCCCAGTTTGGGCAAATTCATGGTGGAGGGAGCCTCTAACCAGCAGAGTTGTGGGAAAGCAGGGTGGAGGGAGCCTCTAACCAGCAGAGTTGGTGGAAATCAGGGTGGAGGGAGCCTCTAACCAGCAGAGTTGGGGGAAATCATGTTGGAGGGAGCCTAGTATTAGCAGAATTGTGCAACGCTTATGGTGGATGAGTATGAGGATGCGGAGGAATTGGAGAGGTTGAGTACAGACATGGAGTTTCATGTTGGGGTGCTTTACACAGGTGGGCACAAAAATGAAGGCTCTATCCAGTGGTGGTTCATTTTTATCAAAGTGAGCCGGTCGGCACTCTCAGCTGACAGACGGGTGCGCTTGTCAGTGATGATGCCACCGGCTGCACTGAACACCCTCTCAGATAGGACGCTGGCGGCAGGACAGGACAGCACCTCCAAGGCATATAGGGCAAGTTCAAGCCACAGGTCCAACTTCGACACCCAATACGTGTAGGGCGCAGAGGGGTCGGAGAGGACAGGGCTGTGGTCGGAAAGGTATTCCCGCAACATGCGCCTATACTTCTCACGCCTGGTGACACTAGGACCCTCCGTGGCGGCACTTTGGCGAGGGGGTGCCATCAAGGTGTCCCAGACCTTAGACAGTGTGCCCCTCGTTTGTGTGGACCGGTGAGAACTTGGTTGCCTACTGGAGGAACTGCCCTCCCTGCCGCCAACGTCACATGCTGGAAACATCTCCATCATATTCTGCACCAATTGCCTGTGGCAAGCATTGATGCGATTGGCCCTCCCCTCTACCGGAATAAAAGACGAGATGTTGTTTTTATACCGGGGGTCAAGGATAGCAAAGATCCAGTACTGGTTGTCCTCCATGATTTTGACAATACGCTTGTCGGTTGTAAAGCACCCCAACATGAACTCAGCCATGTCTGCCACAGTGTTAGTTGGCATGACTCCTCTGGCCCCACCGGAAAGTTCAATCTCCATTTCCTCCTCATCCTCCATGTCTACCCATCCGCGCTGCAACAATGGGACGATTCGAAGTTGCCCGGAAGCCTCCTGTATCACCATCACATCATCGGACAACTCTTCTTCCTCCTCCTCCTCCTCCTCCTCCTCCATTAAACGCAGTGAAGCGGACAGATGTGTGGACCTACTCTCCAGCTGTGACGGATCGGATGCTATCCCTAACTCCTCTGTGTGATCTGAGTTATCCCTGATGTCAATCAGGGATTCTCTCAGAACACACAAGAGCGGGATTGTAAGGCTCACCATCGCATCCTCAGAGCTCACCCTCCTTGTGGACTCCTCAAAGACCCGTAGGATGTCACAAAGGTCTCTCATCCATGGCCACTCATGGATGTGAAACTGAGGCAGCTGACTTTGTGGCACCCTAGGGTTTTGTAGCTGGTATTCCATCAAAGGTCTCTGCTGCTCAACCACTCTATTCAACATCTGAAACGTTGAGTTCCAGCGTGTGGGGACGTCGCACAAAAGCCGGTGTTGTGGCACATGCAGGCGTTGCTGGAGAGATTTTAAGCTAGCAGCGGCTACTGTCGACTTGCGAAAGTGGGCGCACATGCGCCGCACTTTCACCAGTAGCTCTGGAACATTGGGGTAGCTCTTTAGGAAACGTTGCACCACTAGGTTGAAGACGTGGGCCAGGCATGGAACATGTTGGAGTCCGGCAAGCTCCAGAGCTGCTACCAGGTTCCGGCCGTTATCACAAACGACCATGCCTGGGCCCAGGTGCAGCGGCTCAAACCATATTGCCGTCTCATCGAGGAGGGCATCCCTCACCTCGGAGGCAGTGTGCTGTCTGTCCCCCAAGCTGATCAGCTTCAGCACAGCCTGCTGACGTCTACCAACGCCAGTGCTGCAACGTTTCCAACTCGTAGCTGGGGTCAATCTAACAGCGGAGGAGGAGGCGGTGGCAGAGGAGGAGGCGGTGGCGGAGGAGGAGGCGGTAGAGGAGGAGGGGGGTGTTCTTCTCGTGTCCCTGCCAGGAATGTTAGGCGGGGAGACGAGGTACACCGGGCCAGTTTGGGAAGCAGTCCCAGCCTCAACTACATTCACCCAGTGTGCCGTCAGTGAAATGTAGCGTCCCTGTCCGCATGCACTTGTCCACGCGTCGGTGGTCAAGTGGACCTTTGTGCAAAGCGCGGAACTAAGGGCCCGCCTGATGTTGAGTGACACGTGCTGGTGCAAGGCGGGGACGGCACACCGGGAGAAGTAGTGACGGCTAGGGACGGCATAGCGAGGTGCCGCAGTTGCCATCAGGTCCAGGAAGGCGGGAGTTTCAACAAGCCGGAACGCCAACATCTCCTGGGCCAGCAGTTTAGCGATGTTGGCGTTCAAGGCTTGCGCGTGTGGGTGGTTAGCAGTGTATTTCTGCCGCCGCTCCAATGTCTGAGAGATGGTGGGTTGTTGTAAAGAAACGCCTGATGGTGCCTTTGATGGTGCAGGAGAAGGAGATAAGACAGGACCAGGGGAGGATGAGGTAGAAGTCAACAAAGTGGCGGAGGCAGATGAAGTGGTGTCCTGGCTCGTCCTCTGGAGTGCATCGCCAGCACAGTCAGCAGTGGCAGTGGCAGAGGCAGAGGCAGTGGCAGAGGCAGTGGCAGTGGCGTGAACGGCAGGCGGCCTTTGTCCTGCCGTTGCTGCCTGCCACTGATTCCAGTGCTTGGATTCCAAATGACGGCGCATTGAAGTGGTGGACAGGTTGCTCTTCTCAGAGCCCCTAATCAATTTCGAGAGGCAAATTGTGCAGACAACACTATATCTGTCCTCGGCGCATTCCTTGAAAAAACTCCACACCTTCGAGAAACGTGCCCTCGAGGTGGGAGTTTTTCGGGGCTGGGTACGAACTGGAACATCTTGGGAGATTCCGGGTGTGGCCTGGCTTCGCCTAAGCTGCTGACCTCTGCCTCTGCCTCTAGCTACCCTTTTTGGTGCTGCACCTGCCTCAACATCCACACTACTTTCCCCGCTTGACATCCCCCCTGTCCAGGTCGGGTCAGTGTCCTCATCATCCACCACTTCCTCTTCCAACTCCTGTCTCATCTCCTCCTCCCGCACAATGCGCCGGTCAACTGGATGCCCTGACGGCAACTGCGTCACATCATCGTCGATGAGGGTGGGTTGCTGGTCATCCACCACCAAATCGAACGGAGATGGAGGAGACTCTAGTGTTTGAGCATCTGGACACAGATGCTCCTCTGTTAGGTTCGTGGAATCGTGACGTGGAGAGGCAGGTTGAGGGACAATGAAAGGAGCGGAGAACAGCTCTGGGGAGCAGGGACAGTTTGGGTTATTGTTCTGTAAAGCTTCGGAATTTTGGGAGGAAGGAAGACAAGACTGTTGGGTAATAGGAGGAGAGGAGGCAGAGTCTGACTGGCTGCTGGACAATGTGCTGTAAGCGTTCTCTGACAGCCATTGCAAGACCTGTTCCTGGTTCTCGGGCCTACTAAGGTTTGTACCCTGCAGTTTAGTTAATGTGGCAAGCAACCCTGGCACTGTGGAGTGGCGCAATGCTTGCTGCCCCACAGGAGTAGGCACGGGACGCCCTGTGGCTTCACTGCTACCTTGCTCCCCAGAACCATTCCCCCGACCTCGCCCACGGCCTCGTCCACGTCCCTTTCCGGGAGCCTTGCGCATTTTGAATTCCTAGTTAGAAATTGGCACTGTATACCAGTAGTAAAAATTGTGGGTGCACGTAACCCCAATATATTCTTTGAATTACCAGTCAGAAACTGGCACTATATGGCAGTAGCAAGAAATGAGGGTATTTATAACCCCAATATATTCTTTGAATTCCCAGTCAGACAATGGCACTGTATACCAGTAGTAAAAATTGTGGGTGCACGTAACCCCAATATATTCTTTGAATTCCCAGTCAGACACTGGCACTATATGGCAGTAGCAAGAAATGAGGGTATTTGTATTCCCAATATATTCTTTGAATTCCCAGTCAGACAATGGCACTGTATACCAGTAGTAAAAATTGTGGGTGCACGTAACCCCAATATATTCTTTGAATTCCCAGTCAGACACTGGCACTATATGGCAGTAGCAAGAAATGAGGGTATTTGTATTCCCAATATATTCTTTGAATTCCCAGTCAGACAATGGCACTGTATACCAGTAGTAAAAATTGTGGGTGCACGTAACCCCAATATATTCTTTGAATTACCAGTCAGAAACTGGCACTATATGGCAGTAGCAAGAAATGAGGGTATTTATAACCCCAATATATTCTTTGAATTCCCAGTCAGACAATGGCACTGTATACCAGTAGTAAAAATTGTGGGTGCACGTAACCCCAATATATTCTTTGAATTCCCAGTCAGACACTGGCACTATATGGCAGTAGCAAGAAATGAGGGTATTTGTATTCCCAATATATTCTTTGAATTCCCAGTCAGACAATGGCACTGTATACCAGTAGTAAAAATTGTGGGTGCACGTAACCCCAATATATTCTTTGAATTCCCAGTCAGACACTGGCACTATATGGCAGTAGCAAGAAATGAGGGTATTTGTATTCCCAATATATTCTTTGAATTCCCAGTCAGACAATGGCACTGTATACCAGTAGTAAAAATTGTGGGTGCACGTAACCCCAATATATTCTTTGAATTACCAGTCAGACACTGGCACTATATGGCAGTAGCAAGAAATGAGGGTATTTGTATTCCCAATATATTCTTTGAATTCCCAGTCAGACAATGGCACTGTATACCAGTAGTAAAAATTGTGGGTGCACGTAACCCCAATATATTCTTTGATTTCCCAGTCAGACACTGGCACTATATGGCAGTAGCAAGAAATGAGGGTATTTGTATTCCCAATATATTCTTTGAATTCCCAGTCAGACAATGGCACTGTATACCAGTAGTAAAAATTGTGGGTGCACGTAACCCCAATATATTCTTTGAATTCCCAGTCAGACACTGGCACTATATGGCAGTAGCAAGAAATGAGGGTATTTGTATTCCCAATATATTCTTTGAATTCCCAGTCAGACAATGGCACTGTATACCAGTAGTAAAAATTGTGGGTGCACGTAACCCCAATATATTCTTTGAATTACCAGTCAGAAACTGGCACTATATGGCAGTAGCAAGAAATGAGGGTATTTATAACCCCAATATATTCTTTGAATTCCCAGTCAGACAATGGCACTGTATACCAGTAGTAAAAATTGTGGGTGCACGTAACCCCAATATATTCTTTGAATTCCCAGTCAGACACTGGCACTATATGGCAGTAGCAAGAAATGAGGGTATTTGTATTCCCAATATATTCTTTGAATTCCCAGTCAGACAATGGCACTGTATACCAGTAGTAAAAATTGTGGGTGCACGTAACCCCAATATATTCTTTGAATTCCCAGTCAGACACTGGCACTATATGGCAGTAGCAAGAAATGAGGGTATTTGTATTCCCAATATATTCTTTGAATTCCCAGTCAGACAATGGCACTGTATACCAGTAGTAAAAATTGTGGGTGCACGTAACCCCAATATATTCTTTGAATTACCAGTCAGACACTGGCACTATATGGCAGTAGCAAGAAATGAGGGTATTTGTATTCCCAATATATTCTTTGAATTCCCAGTCAGACAATGGCACTGTATACCAGTAGTAAAAATTGTGGGTGCACGTAACCCCAATATATTCTTTGAATTCCCAGTCAGACACTGGCACTATATGGCAGTAGCAAGAAATGAGGGTATTTGTATTCCCAATATATTCTTTGAATTCCCAGTCAGACAATGGCACTGTATACCAGTAGTAAAAATTGTGGGTGCACGTAACCCCAATATATTCTTTGAATTACCAGTCAGAAACTGGCACTATATGGCAGTAGCAAGAAATGAGGGTATTTATAACCCCAATATATTCTTTGAATTCCCAGTCAGACAATGGCACTGTATACCAGTAGTAAAAATTGTGGGTGCACGTAACCCCAATATATTCTTTGAATTCCCAGTCAGACACTGGCACTATATGGCAGTAGCAAGAAATGAGGGTATTTGTATTCCCAATATACTCTTTGAATTCCCAGTCAGACAATGGCACTGTATACCAGTAGTAAAAATTGTGGGTGCACGTAACCCCAATATATTCTTTGAATTCCCAGTCAGACACTGGCACTATATGGCAGTAGCAAGAAATGAGGGTATTTGTATTCCCAATATACTCTTTGAATTCCCAGTCAGACAATGGCACTGTATACCAGTAGTAAAAATTGTGGGTGTATATAGCCCCAATTCTATTGCTAGGGGACTTGCAGGGTATTTCTGGGGTGAAGGTGGGGGGGCACACCGTTGGAACGGGTATCGGGGTATATATCGGGTATACGGGAATACACTGACAGTGTATTCCATTCAGGATCCTGGGAAAGCTGGGTTGCGGCGATTGAGCCCGTCAGTGCCACGTTACACTGACAAGCTTCTCCCTGGAATTTAGCTCTTACAAGAGCTGTTGTGGTTGTCTTCTCCTTCCTATCCTAGCCTGTCCCTGCCTACCCAGAATCTAAGCCCTAGCTAGCTGGACGGAAACCTCCGTCCTCGGTGAATTGCAAGCTCAGAATGACGCGAACCTGGGCGGCGCTGTTCTTTTAAATTAGAGGTCACATGTTTTCGGCAGCCAATGGGTTTTGCCTACTTTTCTCAACGTCACCGGTGTCGTAGTTCCTGTCCCACCTACCCTGCGCTGTTATTGGAGCAAAAAAGGCGCCAGGGAAGGTGGGAGGGGAATCGAGTAATGGCGCACTTTACCACGCGGTGTTCGATTCGATTCGAACATGCCGAACAGCCTAATATCCGATCGAACATGAGTTCGATAGAACACTGTTCGCTCATCTCTAAAAATTAAAAATGAAATCCAGAAAATCACATTGTATAAATTTTATAAATGTATTTGCATTTTGCTTAGAGAAATAAGTATTTGATCCCTCTGGCAAACAAGACATAATACTCAGTAGGAAAAACCTTGTTGGCAAGCATAGCAGTCAGACATTTTTTTGTAGTTGATGATGAGGTTTGTGATCATGTCAGGAGGAATTTTGGTCCACTCCTCTTTGCAGATCATCTCTAAATCATTAAGATTTTGAGGCTGTTGCTTGCCAACTCGGAGCTTTAGCTCCCTCCATAAGTTTTCTATGGAATTAAGATCTGGAAAATGGCTAGGCCACTCCATGACCTTAATGTGCTTCTATTTGAGCCAATCCTTTGTTTCCTTGGCTGCATGTTTTGGGTCATTGTCGTTCTGGAAGATCCAGACGCGACCCATTTTAATGTCCTGCAAAACGGAAGGAGGTTATCACTCAGTATACAGTACATGGCTTCATCCATTCTCCCATTGACGCAATGAAGTAGTCCTGTGCCCTTAGCAGAGAAACATCAGTGGGAACAGTGTTCTTTGGGTTATAGGCTGCATTTCTCTTCCTCCAAACAAACACTTTGAGTAGAATTAATGCCAAAGAGCTAAATTTTTGTCTCATCTGACCATTCTGGATGATTCTGAGAGTGACTGGGAAAAGGTGCTGTGGTCAGATGAGACAAAAATTGAGCTCTTTGGCATTAACTCAAATTGCTGTGTTTGGAGGAAGAGAAATGCTGATCATGACCCAAAGAACACCTTCCTCACCGTTTTGGGGGCCAAGATTCCTCCTGACGTGTGCAAACCTCATCATCAACTACAAAAAACTTCTGACTGCTGTGCTTCTCACCAAGTATTATGTCTTGTTTGCCAGAGAGATCAAATACTCATTTTTTTTTATGCAAAATGCAAACACATTTATAAAATTTATACAATGTGATTTTCTTTGGATTTTATTTTGGATTTTCTATCTCTCACTATTAAAATTAACCTAGCCCTAAAATTAAAGACTGTTCATGTCTTTGTCAGTGGGCAAACTTACAAAATCAGCAAGAGATCAAATAATTATTTCCTTCACTGTGCATACACAAATTATGTTTTCTTACGAATTGTATTTTAATGGCATTCAAGCCAAAACACAAAGTCAACATAAGAAAAAAAATATATAAGCATTATCACACCTCAGAAGTTCTGAAGACAGCGTGGGTGATTTTGGGAGGACACAGTTTATAAAACTTGGATGTTATATGTCATATATGTCCAAAAGCTTGCCAACAATCGGCATTCCCCAAAAAAATGGAGCATTGTACAAATTTTAACACCAACTTTTCCAGTAGGGAAGACTGCGCGCAGAGGCCCATTGAATTTGGAGTATCTTAAATTCCATCTCCTGTATTCTACTGGCAATTAAGTAGTATGCAATCTTTTTGCTCATTGGTAAAAGAAATACACAAGTCCCTTTCCATTTGGGTTGGGTTTGAAGGGTCTAGAGGAGATACCAGCAATGCACAGAAAAGGGAAAGAGTGTGACAAAGAATTCCTGTGGGCTCACAGAGACATTTAAAGTTGGTTCTGTATCAGTAACCGTCTGAGGGATGGTCAGGGATGTCTACATCTAACCTAAAGGACTACCATGTCAGAGGGTGAGGGTCTGCCACAGATGATATACAGTTTTTCTTGTGGAGGAAGGGCCCAAAACTTATTAGCTTTTATCCAATGGTAAAGAGTGCTGCTCTCCATACTGGAGGAAAAAATGGGGAAGGATGAGTTAACCAAAATAAGGAGCAAGGGAGAGGAAGAGGGAGAAATGTCTGAGCAGCAAAAGGTTGTTAAAATTACCTTCAGGGTGGGGCCTATATTGTAGGCCACGAAAGATGACTCTGGCCCCACGGCAATCCCGCCTGTAGGACGAGCAGACAAGCCTATTCCGTCGTCACCAATTATTTAGGGCCCCCATTTCTATACCAGTCAATGACCTGCAGGAGGTGCAGAGGGGAGTGGTATGAGAAGTTATGTAGGCCAATCCCCTGGAAAGCTTGGGCCTAATATGAAGTGATCAGGAAATTTTCACTAACTTCCCAGACCAAATTCATTTGGTAAGCAGGGTTCTGAAAAAGAGGTGAGGGATATGAATGGGCAATGTCTAAAAGGAGTAAAGGATTCTGGACAGGATATTTAACAAACCAAGCAATGTGTCCAACCATCTAGGCACTGTTTAAGGTTTTAGCTGAGCAAAGAGTGATTTGTACAGTACACAGTCTTCCTATGAGAAGATGCCCACTTATGGGAGGTTCAGAAGAAAAAGAAAGGTCATGATGATTTTGCACCTGAATTTTCAATTGAACTATGTATAGCCTTAGCACCAACCTCTGATGCTGTCAAAGTGCCCGAACTTCATATAAGAACAACTGACATATTTGTGAAGTAGTTCTCAATATTATCACTGGCTAGATTACAATGATAAGTTGCGCCTACACACAAGGACAAAAAGAAATAATGCTCCAAGGAGTTGTTGAAATTAAACTTTGAAATCTTGAAATTTTAAAAGAAAAATTTATTGGAGAAAACTAACTGAACAGAGGCTCTCGTACTCTGTTGGATTCCCTCTAGCCTGGATACAAGGTGAGATACAGTTGAGAATATTGGCATACAGGTTACATATGGTATCTTTTGGCATGTTTGCCACAGATGTCGCTGCTGGTCCTATAGACTCTACACACTTGTAAAATGCCAAATCTGGCATACTAATTGTCAATAAATCTGGAGACAGGGCATGCCAAGGAAGTGTCATTACATTACTGGGTAACCCTTGCTGTGTGTGGGTGAATATTATCCTGTTGAAAAATGCAAGGTTGAATCCTTGACATGAGAGGCAGCCCATGTGACCACAAGAAGTCCTGCACATATTGATACGGTTAGTGACCCTCTTAACCCAACTAGGGATGACTAACTGTCATATACAGATCATACAGTTCCAGTCTGAAGCAGTCCAGGTTTCATGTTCATGGCCCTCTGTAGAGGTAGGTTATAGTGGCTGGCTGTTAACAGTGAACAAGTAAATGGAATCATGACACTAACTTTCCTTCTACTATGCACCTGGAAATAGTCTGTACAGATACAGGGATGTGCTATCTGTGTCAACAAAAAGGTGGACATCAAAATCATGAGATCTGCTCATGCTTGTTGGTTGATCCAACACTTCCCTCCACTGGTGGCCTGTCTATGCTATGCTAGTCTGTTTGTCATGTGTGAACTACTGCTACAAACACCTAAGTCATAAAAGCCTAGATAACAGACAAATGGCCCTCCTACTTCTTTCAGTCCAAAATGTGCCCCCTCTGGGCAAAGTCTGGGTCTTTGTGTGCATTGTAGAGGCAGGTCTAGCAGTCATTGATCTCTCATCATTGAGTATTCTACCCAAAAGCAGTTCTAAGATTTTTATAGGCAAGTGAGGTAAAAACTTTTTACGCACTCTTGAGGAAAGAACCAGTGTGTAATCAGACCACACCTGTACGAGACTTACATATCTGCCTGAGCCATAACTGCATGCCGAGTTTTGCAGCAATCTGATATTTTTAGCTGGGTGCACTTTATTTTTTTTCCCAGTGAGCCTGTGGACATTAGTTCTCATTGCAATTGTGCCACTGATGATAATGACAAAATCTAAAAGATATGAACACATCATTGGCAATGGATGTTGCAGGAGCACAATGATCATATGTTTCACAGCAACCCGATAACATTCTCCTACAGAAGTCAACAGAGGAGATTTTGAAACGGTCTAAGAGATGGTGCCCATGGCTACCATAAATATGTAGAACATACATTCCCTTGAAATCCCTTTCATCACCACAGGTCAGTTGATTAATTTCATACACTTTACCTTTTTTAATTGTGAAAATTGCAGGAGGTCATTTTGTACAGATTTATTCTTCTCCTTCTCTTTATTAAGTTCATCCTGAAGAGTTCTTTGTTGTTCTCTCTCCAACTGCAGATTGTGATCTAAATGGGAACTATATTGGAAATATGTTAAACACATAAATATATAGAGAGATAGCTATAGTCTGTATTTTATAAATGTTCTCAGTAACAACTAGGGAGGAAAACAGAGGACACTGTGCTTAAGAGAGTCTAGTAGCAGTAAATGGGGTATAAACTTAACTTAGTACTTTGTGGAGGTGATTTTACAGTTTCAAACGTGTCTCTGTTTTTCAAGCTTTGAAGTTTTATTTTCCTGTAAATTACTTGTATTTATAGGAAAATGAAGGGAAAAGAGATTTGGGGATGTGGTCTATCTTGCCTGGACTTTTGCCCTTTACCTTTATTTGCATATAAATAAAATAATTGGTTCTAGGTGTTTCTTTTCTTGAGAAAAAAAAAAAGAATATGTCACAGGTTATACCATAAATGTCTTTGAGTAGGTTCACTCTACTGTTATTTAATATCACTTGCCTTCATCTGTCACAGGTGTTTGCCTGTGTTTATCCCAATGTAAAAAAAAAAAAAAAAAAAAAGACGGAAGCTTGAGAAATGTCTGCTCCTTGCTTCAATGTTTATGTAGTGGTGGATGAAGCTGCAAGTAAGAGACGGCTGTCACTGTCCCTCTACAGCACAGCTGTCAAACACAAGGCCTGCGGGCCATATCCGGCCCACCCCCTTGTGTTATCTGGCCTGGTACATGTTTTTGAGCAGAGCTGAAACGACTGCTGCAGTTCAGAAACAGGTAACTAAGCAGCAGCCATTGAAAATTGGTAACTAAGCAGCAGCCACTGAGCTTTTACACTCATTGGCTGCTGCTATCACCCGCCTAAAGTAGCCCCTCCTCTGCTGCGTTCCTCCGTCTTCTGCGGAACACACAGTAGTAAGGAACGCAAAGTACCTGCTGTGAGCCTTGTCCCGCTGGTACAGCAGCGCAGAAGATC
This sequence comes from Leptodactylus fuscus, assembly GCF_031893055.1. NCBI lineage: Eukaryota > Metazoa > Chordata > Amphibia > Anura > Leptodactylidae > Leptodactylus > Leptodactylus fuscus. Next base: position 182,323,221 of record NC_134269.1, on the reverse strand, counting down.
CGCTGCTGTGTGGAGGATGGGGCTACTTCTACAGTCTGCTGCTGTGTGGAGTATGGGGCTACTTCTACAGTCTACTACTGTCCCCTGCTTTGACACCATATCTCAGACTTCATGGTGTCTGTATTCTGTCAATGTTTGGTAGTACCTAACTGTGCGAATACGTTTTCAATAATCACAACAAGACTAAGCATAGATCACAGGTCAACAATGACAGTCCCCATGCTGTTTTTACGAATTGCTACAGCACAAGACCTGAAACCAGAAATAGACACACTGACCTCAGGAAAATGGTGTCAGATATCCAGCCAAAAACCAAAATTAGGTAAGCATAAAATGGAATTTTCTATGCAACTGAATTGTTTTACTTGTATTTTGATTAATTTTTGTAATATCCAGAAAATGATCAATGGATGAAGATAGTATTTAATATGCCAATGTCTTAGGTTTTGACAATATGTTCTTCCCGGTTGACCTCAAAGGGCTGTTTGTAACAGTAGTAATGTACAAATGTTACTACTCCTTAACAGCTTGTTTAACTGTTAAGAAGTTACTTTTATACACTTCTAAAATAATCTTGGACATTCAAGGTACCTCGTGAGGCTGAAGTGGCCCCTGATGAAAATTAGTTTGACACCCTTGATCAATATGACTATCAGTCATTGTTCTATACTCATCTGTACATTTTTTTATTTTTTTTTACCGTTGAGAGTCCAGCTTTTGTAGCTGCTGTTTCAAGGTTTCAGTTTTGGCTTCAAAGTCCTTCCTCATTTTCATACAATTTTCTTCAGATATTTGTCTAGCTTTTTCTGATTCCTGTAGTCTGACAGAAAAAAATGTAGATATAACAAAAAATTTTTTTTCTCAAACCTGAAGCTACCAATCACATCTGGGCTTCCATACAGCAGCTGTCCAGGGTTTACCTGAGCCCTGGTTGTACTTTCCCAAACCATGACACTGCACTGCTTCCCTGACAGCCATTATTACCATAAATAAATAATAATAATAGTCAGAGGCAAGTCCTGAATCTTTCTTATGATGCAGTAACTGTGACTGACTTATGCATGTCTAATAATGCATGCATTCTCGTTTGTGCACATACAAGTATAATCCTTATGCTACGTACTAGTAGAATACCCGTGGCTTCGTTTGCTGAAAATATGTTAAATTGTTGGTTATGATAAAGTAAAGTTTTTAGTGTCACATTGAAATTGACATTTTCAGAGCGCTACACTATAACCTTTTTTTTCCACTTAAAATTTTTATTATTTTGGCATTTTACTAATTTGTCATAACACTGATGTGAACAACAACTATTAATTTCAACATTTGTATTGATTTTACATATTCGATACATATTATGTAGTACTATTACAACTATTTCTCGCAATATTTCACTGGGTGACACAGAAACAATGGGTATAGACCTGGTCATTAGGAGGCGGACACTAGGAATAAAAAAAAAAGTGGTTGGCTCCGCCTACGCAGGCTATACCCTCTCACTGGTAGAATGCTCAGGCAGTTTTTTTCCTAGTGTCATAGGAGGCAGTCACGACCTGACTTTTTCTTTCAGGGGCAGGGGGTTGTCAGTGTATGCATTACACTAGTCTACCCCCTGCGGGCGCAAGCGCTCAGTTTATGAGCGCACCGCAGTCACTCTGTCCCCTGTCGGTTCCTGCATAGGCAGTTGGATTCCAGTAACCCAACTTAGGTGCGAGGTATCACCGAGGGGGTGAGTCTGTGGCGCCTGAAGACGCCAGACTGTAGGTATTTCTCCCTTCTCCCTCCTCCCCTCCTTTTCCTTCTCCCTCTCTTCTCCTTACCTTGTACTGTGGATAGAGGGGATGGCTCTTTTTCTGCTGCCGGGGCTTCTTGAGGCACAGACCGGAAGAGGGGGGAGGCCGACCGTGGCTTCTAATTGAGGCTGCGGCTTTGCCTGGGTGTAGGCCGCAACAGGTCCGGCGGGTCCCGGTGTCTCCTGCGCGCCGGCCGCGGCTGCTACCCGAGGCCACAGCTTCACCAGAGGTGTAGGCTGCACGGGGGATTGCGGCTTTTCCAGCCCGAGGCCGTGGCTTCAGGTATGTTGTAGGCCGCCCAAGTCCCACCTCGTCCCTGGGCTTTCCTTTGCCCTGGGGCCGCCCTGCCATCCCACTGGTCGGGCAGTGGCGGTCCTGGGCGGGTCCTTCCTGTTTTTTGGCGGGAGTCTGGGGGAGGAAGGCCTTATTTAAGGCACTTCCTTTTTCTGAGACTTGTGTTCCTGGCAATCTTAGTTTGGATCCTCTGGCAGCTTGTACGCAGCAGTGGCGGTCGGTCTTCATTCAGTAGTACGGTAGGCTGGCCCTTGGGGTTCGTTTTTTGTGCCATGTCCTCTTATGAGGAGTATTCTCGGGTCCCGGCGCCCCTGCGGTTTTTACGTTCTATGCATGCTCCAGCTATAAGCAAAAGTTTCCTTGCGGGCAGTCTGTGTCTATCTGTTCACTCTGCAGTGCCACTCACCTCCCCCCCCAGGAGCCTCCCCGCCCTTCTCCCTTCCCCCGGATTGGGCGGTTTCCCTGTCCCAGGCTGTGGGTAACTTGGCCAGGCTTAATCAGTCCATAGCGGTGTCCTTGGAGCATTTGCCCACCCAGATTGCAGCACAGTCTGCGGCTGTGGTTGAAGCTATTAAGGGACTCTTTCCAGTGCTTGCGGTCGTCCTCGTAAACGGACTAGGAAGTCGTTCTATGGGTCACGATCTTCCTCTCCCTCTCGTGGGTGTTCGCCAGGCAGAGGGTCTATACACGGCTCCTCCAAGACAGGTGGATCTAAGTCTTCTACTGTGGATTCTGTTTCATGTGGGGGCATCTCTGACTCTGATACAGAGTTTCAGTCAGGCATATCAGTAGCAGCTGCGACGGAGGAGCTTGTACGTGCTGTCCGAGATACATTGCAATTGACAGAGGGTGCTGAGTCTGGGGCTCAGGAGGATGTTTCTTTTCGCCATATGCGCCAGTCGCCCTTGGTGTTTCCTAACCACGGGGCATTTGATCATGTTTTGCAGGAACAGTGGCTTCATCTGGACCGACCCCGGTCTTCCACCAGGAGGTCAGATGTCCTTTTTCCTTTCCCAGAACAGTGTGTATCTAGGTGGATCGAGCCTCCTGTGGTTGATCCAGCTATTGCCAGGCTATCTAAGGCGACTATCCTGCCACTAGCTAATGCTGCTTCTCCAAGTCATCCCGCTGATAGGAAGCTGGACTCCTTGGCTAAGTCGGCCTTTGCGGAAGCAGGGTCTGCCTTGCGGCCCGCTTTTGCGGTATCCTGGGTTAGTAAGGCCTGTGGCAAACAGTTGAGAGCTGGTTTGGCCGATGAATCTGCTCTGCAGGGCAATCAGTTTCTGGTGGACCAGCTAATTAATCTATGTGATGCTTCCCTTGAAGCAGCTCGCCGCTCAGCTAAGGCAGCGGGTAATGTTGTGGCAATGCGTTGGATGGTTTGGATCCGTTCCTGGAACGCTGAGCCTTCCTCTAAAAAGGTGGTGGTTGCTTTACCTTTTTCTCACGGTGAACAGGGCCGTCTCTTTGGGAAAGGTTTGGAGCAACTTATTTCTGAAGCTACTGGAGGCAAAAGCTCTGTGTTACCTCAGAGGTGTTCTAGGCGGCAGCCTGCCTCATCTTCTATCCGTTCCCAGCGGTTTTGTTTTTTTCAGAGCTCCTTGTCCCGCTTCAGTGAACAATCTCCTAGGGAGTAGCTCTCTAAGAAGCCCTCCTTTAAGCCCAGACCTGCCTGGCATCGGGAGTTGCCAAGCCCCCCTCTGTATGAAGGGCTGCCCCCATCCGGGAATTCTCGGGTGGGGGGACATCTGCTTGCCTTCCAGGACATGTGGCTCGCCTGGGTCGACGACGCATGGGTTCGGGAGGTGGTCTCGAACAGCTACTCCATAGAGTTTTCCGCCCTCCCAGAAGAAAGGTTTTTTCGTTCCTCTTTACCTTCTTCCCCAGCTCACGCAGCTTCTTTTCTCAAGGCAATCGCCAGGCTTCAGGAGCAAGGATGATTGTGCCCGTGCCCATTTCTCAACGATTCCAGGGGTTCTATTCAAACCTATCTACTGTTCCAAAGAAGGATGCCTCCCTCCACCCCGTCCTGGACTTAAAGATGCTCAACAGGTTTGTTCGAGTTCGAAACTTCCGTATGGAGTCTCTACATTCGGTGATCGCCGATATGGAACTGGGCAAATTTCTAGCGTCTATCGATATCCAAGACGCATATCTCCATATTCCCATTGTTCGGGGCCATCAGCATTTTCTACTGTTTTCGGTGGGTTCGCAACATTTCCAGTTTGTCGCTCTCCCTTTTGGTTTGGCCACCGCTCTATGGGTGTTCACCAAGATGCTGGCCCCCCTCATGGCTATCCTCCGTCCCGAGGGGTAGCGGTGATTCCATACCTGGATGATCTGCTGATCAAAGCACCCTGCAGGACAGACAATCTCTCCAGCCTACAGGACCTGCCATGGACCTGCTTCGGCGGTTTGGATGGCTTGTGAATATGGAAAAGTCCTGTCTGGTGCCATCTCAACGGATGAAATTTCTGGGGATGATTTTGGATACGTGTCAGGGCAGAGTTTTTCTTCCAGAATCAAAAATTCGGAATCTTTGGTCCTCCTGCAGAGGAGGTCGCCATGTACCATCCGGTTCTGCATGCATGTTCTGGGCCTGATGGTCTCCCCCTTTGAGGCCGTCCCTTATGCCCAGTTCCATTCAAGGCCCCTTCAGTTGGCAATCCTGACACATTGGGACTGGTGTCAGTTCAGCCTGGACCGCCAAATCCTGTTACCGCCTCAGGTCCGTCTCGGTTTTCGTTGGTGGCCATCCTCCCCAGGGTTCATCCGGGGGAGATCTTTTCTTCCCATTCATTGGCAGGTTGTCACCACGGATGCCAGCCTCTCAGGCTGGGGGGCGGGGTGTTCGGGGTCCAGACTGTTCAGGGCAGATGGTCTCCAGAGGAAGCCTCGCTTCAGATCAATCTGCTGGAGTTGAGAGCCATCTTTCGGGCACTGCATCATTGGACCCCTCTTCTCCGGGACAGGCCAGTCCGCATCCAGTCAGACAATTCCACGGCCGTGGCTTATATAAACCATCAGGGCGGGACCAGGAGCAGGGCAGCCTTTCTGGAAGCCTCTCACTCTCTGAGGTGGGCGGAGGTTCATGTCCCCGCCCTCTCAGCGGTCCACATTCGAAGGGCTGACAATTGGGCCGCAGACTCTCTCAGCCAGGGGGTCTCGATCCAGGCGAATAGTCCCTCCATCAGGGGGCGTTTCTCCAGTTGTGCTCCAGGTGTGGCTGTCCGGAGATCGACCTCTTTGCATCCCAGCTAAATTACAAGGTTCCCCATTACGTGGCCAGGTCCAGGGATCCCTAGGCAATCGCAGCCAATGCCCTGGTGATTCCCTGGGCAGGGTTTCAGCTCCTGAATCTCTTCCCCACTCTTCCTCTCCTCCCTTGAGTTCTAAAGAAACTCAAGGTTGAGGGGGTTCCTGCGATCCTGGTGGCGCCGGACTGGCCTCTTCGGGCGTGGTACGGAGATCTCATGGCTCTGATAGCAGACTCTCCCTGGCCTCTTCAAAAAAGATCTGCTCTCTCAGGGGCTGCTATTCCAACCTTCCTTACATCGGCTGTGTTCAACGGCGTGGCTGTTGAAACCGAGATGTTGAAGCGTCGAGGTTTTTCTGAGCTTGTTCAGACTATGCTTAGGGCCAGGGAGCCTCAATCAGCAAAGATATACTACCGCACCTGGAAGGCCTTCGTCCATTGGTGTGAAAAGGGAAATTATCATCCTCTTGTTTTTTTCTTTGCCTAGGGTCCTGGTGTTTTTGCAATCTGGGTTGGACCAAGGTCTTGGTCTGTCTACCCTGAGGGGTCAGGTCTCGGCGCTTTCCATTCTTTTCCAGAAGGCTATTGCCTTCTTAGCTCAGGTAAAAACTTTTCTTCAGGGGGTAGCGCATTGTGTTCCTCCTTACCGGCCTTCCATTGATCCTTAGGATCTCAATCTCGTCTTGGAGGTTCTACAGGCTCCTCCCTTTGAACCTCTAAGAGACATCTCTCTTCGCCTGCTTTCTTGGAAAGTGGCATTTTTGGTCACTATCACTTCTATTCGTAGGGTTTCTGAGCTAGCGGCTTTGTCACACCAGTCCCCTTCTTGGTTTTGCATAAGGACAAGGTTGTGCTTCGTCTCCCTCCATCCTTCCTTCCCAAAGTGGTGCCCTCTTTCCATATCAATGGGGACCTTGTCCTGCCATCTTTTTGTCCGGAACCAAAGCATCCTCGCGAGCACTCCCTCCACTGCCTGGATGTGGTGCGGGCAGTCAGAGTCTACCTGGCTCTTACAGAGCCATTTCGCCACTGTGATTCTCTTTTTGTTCTTCCGGAGGGATCCAGGAAGGGCTTACCTGCTTCCAAGGTGTCCAACGCTGGATGGATTCGGTCTGTCATCAGGGAAGCCTATCGGCTTAAGGGTAGGGATCCTCCCTTACAGGTGACGGCTCATTCGACTTGGGCTGTTGGTGCCTCCTGGGCTGTTCGGCATCAGGCCTCCGTTTCCCAGGTCTGCAAGGCTGCCACCTGGTCTTCGGTTCACACTTTCACTAAGTTTTATCAGATTCACTCGGTGTCAGTGTCTTCCACCGATGCCAGTTTGGGTCGAAAAGTTCTTCAGACAGCAGTGCACTGATTGTTCGCAAGGTTGTCTAAGTTTTTCCCTCCCTCTGGGACTGCTGTTGGACGTCCCATGGTTTGTGTGTCCCCCAGTGAAATATTGTGAGAAAAAGGGATTTTTGTGTACTCACCTGTAAAATCCTTTTCTCGTTGTTTCACTGGGGACACAGATCCCCCCCATATTAGGTTTTGGCACAGGGTTGGGGGGTTTTCTTTTTCCCTTCACGGGACTCTCTCCTACTGCTGTGGAACAAAACTGCCTGAGAATTCTACCAGTGAGAGGGTATAGCCTGCGTAGGCAGAGCCAACCACTTTTTTTATTCCTAGTGTCAGCCTCCTAATAACCAGGTCTATACCCATGGTTTCTGTGTCCCCCAGTGAAACAACGAGAAAAGGATTTTACAGGCGAGTACACAAAAATCCCTTTTTTAAAACTATTTTTTTTATCAAAAAATAAAATTTCTGCCCCTTACACAAACATATAAAACAGCTGTAAGTCACATTGTTCACTTGTCTCAGCTCTTTGACACAATTTTGAGTTCTTAGCTTTTGGATGAACTTGCCCAATAGATGGTCGTTTTTTGGGCGGCATTTTAAAAAACAGTCCGTAGTATTATGACCTTTTAGTACTCACCTGACACTGATAAGAGATGTAATAGGATGAATACAGTGGCGTAACTACCGGGGTAGCAGCGCTAGCAGCTGCCACAGGGCCCAGGACATTACCGCTGTGTTTTTTTCTCTTAATAGTCCGTCAGGTAACGGGCCCTATTTACTTACCCATCCTGGTATTATTATACTTGGGGGTCTTTTCAGACCCTGTGTATATTGATCAGAGGCCCAGGAGAGGTAAGAGAACATAAAAAACAGTGTTATTTACCTCTCCGGGCACCAGGCAGGCTTCAGGCCTACTTCTGTGGCGTGCATGACATCACATTAAAGATGAAAGAATAGTATTCGAAACTAGAGATTCGAATACCTCGCTCCCATAGGAACGCATGGGAGCGGCCGTACAGCAAGCGGTTAAGCGCTGGACTCTTAATCCCTTGCTGTACGGTGCCTCCCATGCATTCCTATGGGAGCAAGGTACTCGAAACTCTAGTTTTGAATATTATTCGCTCATCTCTACATCACATCACTGGGGCCTGCGTTCCGTGTCATGTGACGTCCCGACGTCATTGAAGATGGCCAACAACACCGAGGAGTGCAACGGAGCCAGGGTGAGTTAAGTAAGAGTGTTTATTTATGTTGGTATCCCCACTCAGTCTCTGATTATTATACTCTGGGGTCTGAAAAGGCAGACTTGTGTAGTTGCCCATAGCAACCAATCAGTACTCAGCTTTCACTTTAGCTCAGCAGCTTCAGCAATGAAAGCTCCCTGAATAATAAGCAATAATGATAATCTTACTATCAGGCAGTTTTCGCCTGACCAATATTGCTGCTCAGTAAGGCTGCTTGCACACTACAGTATTTTTCACGGGTCTCTGGGGTGTGGATTCTACAGCTCCACAGACTTCAATGGAGCCTGCAAAATTCACAGCTTTGTGATCAAAGAAGTCTATACAGCCGCCAAATCCTTGGCGTGGAGGCCCGTGAAAAATATTGTGTGCAAGCAGCCACTAAGGATACCAGATCTGTTTTGTCAGTGCGTGCGTGCGATCCATATGTATATATGAGTGTGTGCATGTGTTTGCACGTGTGTGGTCCATGTATATGGATGTGTGTGCATGTGTGATCCATGGGTATGTATTCATGCATGTGTGTGGTCCGTGTATATGTATGCATGCATGTGTGTGGTCCGTGTATATGTATGCGTGCATGTGATCCATGTGTTTATGCGGGCGCAATGCAGGTATCCGTGCGTGTGGTACTTGTGTGTTTGTCTATGTGCATAGTGTGTATACATATAAATGTGTTTGTGTGTTTGGACCTTGCATGCGTGTGTGTGTGTGGTGTGCACGTGGTACTTGTGGGGTGGTATTTGGGGTGGTGTTTGTGTTGTATGTGTTTAGAGTAGAGATGAGCGAGTACTGTTCGGATCAGCCGATCCGAACAGCACACTCCATAGAAATGAATGGATGCACCTGGTACTTCTGCTTTGACGCCGGCCGGCCACTTAACCCCCCGCGTGCCGGCTACGTCCATTCATTTCTATGCGAGCGTGCTGTTCGGATCGGCTGATCCGAACAGTACTCGCTCATCTCTAGTCTAGAGCGGTCTGGTGTTTGTGTAGTGTGTTGTGGCATTTGTGTGGTGTTGTGCTCGTGGGTTGGTAGTATGTGTGCTGTCTGTGTGAAGTTTATATGGTGTTTGTGAAATTTTTCTGTGTTGTGTGTGGTGGTGCGGCCCCTTTAGCAGCGACTCTTTGGGGCTGTCGTTATAATCCGTCCCTGTCAGTCACAACTGTTGTTTTCCCCTCATCACTTTCATGTTCACATTTCTCCATTATATGTATAGAGCCTAAATTCGGGGGCCCCAATCTCATGACGGGGGAATGCTAGTGAGATGTAACGTGTGCAGCATTCTGCTCCTGTGGGTAGAGAGAAGGCGTGCCAAATTTCACCCAAATCGGGAGAGAACTGTGGATTTGTATAGAGCGAACTACTACAGATTTTGAGTTTTATATATAGAGATAAATATAAGAAGCCTAGTGGAGAGTCCTGCAATCTATGTATGCAGGAAAAGCTCTTATTCTCGAATATGAATGCTCAGTGTACTTTAAAGTCTAAAATGAGCAGAAATCTAGATTCAATAAATGACAAGTTATAATATTTTCTCAGAAAACTGCCTAGCTGTCTGTGAATTGAAATAAAATTGTCAAATGTGACAGATTCCCTTTTTAAACTCTAAGTGAGAAGTTGCTAGTATTTTTTTTTAAATAAAATAAAAAAATGTTGACACGTATTTCCACACCTTTCTTCCAATGCTCTTGTTTTAGAGTCTACTACATCTGATTCAGCTTGTAATAAGCATAACTGTTCACTCTTGTGTTGCAAATCAATTTCTGTTTCCTATAAAAAAAGGAAACGTATTAAAATATTTTGAAAGTATTCAGTAACATACTTATTAAGTGGAAACAAGTCCTCAGCAGAATTAATCAATTTTTAACATATTTTGAAATTATTATTATTATTTAATTTTATGCATACTTGTATAGCACCATCATATTCCACAGTGCTTTACAGACACTGACAGTCACTTTTCCATCTAGGACTCACAATTTACATTCCCTAACAATATGTCTTTGGAATGTGTGAGGAAACCAGAGTACCTGGAGGAAACCCACGCAAACAAGGGGAAAACATACAAACTCCTTGCAGATGTTGTCCCTGGCAGGATTCAAACCCAGGACTCTGCAAGACTCTGCAAGACTTCAGTGCTAACCACCATGCTGCTCATGCAGCAGATCCTAAGTAAAAGGCCCAGGTCAATAGTTTTGATATTTGGTAATTTTAAGGTGCCATTGGATACATGCCCAAGTCCTATGCCTGCATAGTTACAGATGTTTTACTGTAGAGCTACTGGTACAAGGTCGCATCTGTGTCACCACTACAGCACTAAAGGATATAGAGGAATCTATCAAGATCTGGGGGGCGTGTGGGTCAGCTTGTAGGCGGGACAGCTTTCAGGTATCATTTATACCAGTAAATTATGGCCTCACTCATAATTTACCTTACTCACGCCTCCTTTTCTGAAAGTGGAGAGGGCTACTAAAAAATTGCACTTTCGTCAAATTATTTTCATCAAAATATTTTTTTTTTCACAAGTACCATTTTTATAAAGTCGCAAACTAAGGACATCTTGCAATTTGCAAATTCTCAGTCACACTGGAGACCGTTTTGGTCATCATATGGAGCTCTGCTTGTGATGTTGGGAGTACTTCGTGGGGTGTATTGGACAGCCTGCCTCATCTTATAGTATTAGCACAGTAATTCTCAACCTTACTTATGCCACCACTCTTTAATACAGTTCCTCATGTTGTGGTGACCCCCAACCATAAAATAATTTTCATTGCTACTGTAATTTTGCTACTGTTAAGAATCATAATGTAAATTATAATTACAAATTGTAATTATAATTCATAAAGTGTCGTTTTACCCCAATACTGCCGCTTTCAACACAGTAGCTGCTTTTAAACAAAGTAGCTGCTATAACCCTTAGGAGCTTTTAGCTGAAGCTGCGGCCGATGACCCGGCGAAGAGGCCAACCAGAAAAGAAGAAAGAGGTGGCGCTGGAGAGTTTTCGGACAACACAGGGGAAGCCCCTTTTGCTGTCTGAGCAAAGGGGAATAACCCCTGTGCTGTCTGAAAGCTCATTTTACATATGGAAAAAAAAAAAAAGAAATTCCTCAGGAATAGCGGCAAGGATCAGAAAAAAATAAGGTAAGAGAAGAATGGCTTTCTTAAGGCTAATCTCACATGTATTTAGTTTAAAAGGGTTTCTAATGATAGAATTCAGCCCTGCCATAGTAATGTAAGTACTTCAGCTTGCAGCAGCCTTCATTAGTTAGGGTGCACTCACATGGAGTTTTGTGGCGCTAATTTTGCCACAATGACTCGAGTAAAAAATCAGCACTGAAAAAAAGACTCCCACAAAACTCTGTGTGAATGCGCCCTTACATAGTAAATCTGCCATAGACTGCAATACAGTAGTATTGCAGCCTATGGCACAGGTGATCTACAGATCATATGTTCAAGCCCCCTGGGGGGAAGTGGCTAAAAAAAAAGTTAAAGGGATTCTAATGATAGTAATGATATATTTTTTTTATGTGCCCTAGGGGGCTTGAACATATTATCTTTAGATCACCTATGCCATAGACTGCAATATTACTGTATTGCAGTCTATGGCAGATTTACTATGTAACCATTGAAGGCTGCTATAAGCTGCAGTACTTACATTACTATGGAAGGGCTGGATTCTATCATTAGAATCCCTTATCTTTTTATTTTAGCCCCCCAGGGGGCTTGACCATATGGTCTTTAGATTACCTGTGCCATAGACTGCAATACTACTGTATTGCAGTCTATGGCAGATTTACGATGTAACTATTGAAGACTGCTGCAAGCCTGCAACTGTCTTCAATAGTTGCATTACTATTAGAGATGAGCAAGTAGTGAAATCGAATCCCATTATAGTCTATGGCGAAAAATGCTCGTCTCAGGGGAAAACCACAATTCGATTAAGGAGAGTGACCAAGTCCACAATGACATCCCAGGAAATGATGCCAACACCTCTGGAATGCAGCTGGGACAGCAGGGAAAGCATGCCTGGGTGCATCTAACACGCCCAAGTCCCAGTATTACCCCACTATCACAGCCTATCAACTAGACACTCCAAACTCAATGTGGAAAGTGGAAAAATACTTGGAAACCTTCTTTCCTCTACATTAGTATAGACAGAAACACAAATTTTAAGCTAAAGAAACATTAGCATTCACCCCTTTAACCCTTTCACGGCCAGGGGTCTCTGGAAATTTTGCACCTCCAGTAGCCAGAGCAATTTTCACAGTTTTCAGATGGACAAATCAAACCTAAATTGCAACATTAAATAAGAATCCAACCCCCCCCCCCCCATAGCTATATATTTTCTAAAAGTAGACACCTGCAGCATTGTCAGAATGCCACTTGGTACTGTATACGAACAGGCACCTTCATGCAATTTTGATTTAAAGTGAATGTTTTATGAAAAAATGCAAATAAATGTATATTATTTGCTAAAAGCGGAAACCAAACAAAAAATTAAATGCACCAAACCTCCTAAGAGTTCAATATGTGCAGAGTTCATTCATATCACCATGGCCTACACCCGCATGCACATAGCTTCAGAAAATCACCAGAACTGGAAGGAACAAAAACCTGCTTTGAGGCTGGAAATGTTAAAAAAGTATTATCCTAAATGTAGGGATTACACACCATGAACAGTAAGTGAACCCCTAAAACCTAAATATTTTTTGAAAGTAGAAAACCTGAATATTACAAATGTCTTAATGGGTCATCATTAGCCACATCCACCTTTAAATTTTTTGAAAAAATGCGCTAAAACACATATTTGCACCTAAAACTCATGTTCAATCTCAGATCCATATGCAAAATACATCTAAAATAATAGCTTAAGGTGTAGACAATATATATATATATATATATATATATATATATATATATATATATATATATATATATATATATATACACCGTATTTTTCGGACTATAAGACGCACTGGACTATAAGACGCACCTAGATTTTACAGGAGGAAAATAGGGGAAAAAAATTTTGAAGCAAAAACTGGTAAAATATTTAATATATGGGAGTTGTAGTTTTGCAACAGCTGCAAGGCCACATTGACAGGTGACCCTGCAGCTGTACGGGGATGCATAGAGTGTTTTTTTTTGCGGGGCCAGAAGTACTTTTTAGTTATACCATTTTGGGGAATATCTATTGCTTAGATCACCTTTTATTGAAAAAAAACCCCGGTGGTTTATGATATATGATTTTCTACTTTTATATATATATTCTAGGGACAGGAGGTGATTTAGAACTTTTATTTATTTCATATTTTTATTATATATTTTTAAAGCTTTTTTTTTTACTATTTTATTCCCCCCCGGGGCTTGAACCTGCAGTCACTTGATTGCAAGTCCCATAGACGGCAATACAACTGTATTGCCGTCTATGGGACATTCTGTGTATTAGTATTACGGCTGGTCATAGACCCAGCCGCAATACTAATATATAGCAGTGACAGGCCTGGGAGCCTCATTAGGCTCCCGGCTGTCACCCGAAAGGTCGGCTCCTGCGATATCGCCGCGCAGGAGCCGGCCTGCAACTTTACAGGTACGGGGCCGGTGGGGACCGGCCCCGGGGGAGAAGGGGCCGCTGATACTGACCCGGCATCCGCTGTACTAGAGAGGCGGATGCCGGTGAGGGATAGACGCCGGGGCCTGAGACATCGCTGCCCTGCCCTGCATGAAGCCAGCGGCGGGGGGACGGAGGAGCGGAATAGCATCGCCGCTGCCGCTGGCTTCATGCAGGGCAGAGGAGCGCAGCGATGTCGCAGGCCCCGGCACCTGTAATGGCGTCTATCACTTGCCGGCTTCCGCCTCTCTATTACAGCGGATGCCAGGCGCCACATTCGGCCTATAAGACGCACCCTTCTTTTCCCCCCAAATTTGGGGGAAAAAAAGTGCGTTTTATAGTCCGAAAAATACAGTGTATATATATATATATATATATATATATATATATATATATATATATATATATACTGCAAACATCAACTACAACAAGAGCTCAGACTCCCAAAAACCCTAATGCAGAAGACAAGCAGGATTTTGCTGTTATTCACTAATATGTTAAAAATCTATACTGCACCTAGCAAACTGTGACTGTGATACCAAAATCTAACTTTTTTCAGATTACACAGCATACCATATACAAAAACACAATGTAATAGTTCATATATACAACCACCTTCATGCAATGTTGCGGCAAACAGAAATTGCAAGCAAAAATTGCACAAAAATTCAAATTTGCCACTAAAGTGCGGCTCAAGCAATCCCTTTCTGCAAACAAAATGTACTTTCCAAAAAACTGCAAGATATGAGGAGTTCATACATACCATACATGTATATATTTACAGGGGCTGGTGTTAAAGAATCGCCAAAATCGCAGAAATGCACCATCCCATTTTGTGCATGCAAATTAAATAGGACTTTACATAAAAATGTTATGCCTGCAGGCGTGCCAAAACGTGCGCGTCGGGTGAGAGCCGGCGTGTCCTCTTAATGCCCTATAATTTATTCTCATGCTGCTTGTATGATGGGTAAGCTTAAGGGCTAGTTCACACGTGAACTGCCCATGCGGGTTTTGACACCGAGAGAGCCGCGGCGAGCCGCGACTCTCTCTGGTCAAAATCCGCCTGCCGCGACCATCGCGGTCGCGGCTTTCCCCTCCGCTGTCGGCTCAAATGAATGAGCTGACATAGGAGGGTGCTGCCGGTAGCGGAAGCCGCGCGGCTTCCGCCTGAAGATAGGGCAGGTCGCTTCTTTTCTCCGCTAGCAGCAGCCCGCCGCTAGCAGAAAAAAGAAGCCTGGCGGTCTGCATAGACCACCATTGTAAGGGGAGGTTTTTGACGGGAAATCCGCTGTCAAAAACCTCCCCTGGGCTCACGTGTGAACGAGCCCTTACTCTTCAATATGTATATGACGTGTTGTACACCTTGTGGCTAAACCTTACTACTGTAGAGCAAGCTCCATGTACATTTTATATTATCCTTTTTCCTTACACTTTAATATTTAATAACTAACAATTGTGTGTTTGGTCACTATTCCATCAATATTACATTGAGGCCTTTTGTATATTTGCAGATGTCTGCATACACAATTTACTATACTACAACTCTACCTAATCCAGTTGTATCTGCATACACAATGTACACACGGCTTACAAATGTACATCTCTCTACTATCTGTACTTTATTGTTATTTAGGGCACCATTGGACATGTTTGCTGTGCTCATTTTTGTATACTTACTGTTGCCATTTGCATCATATATTTTGTATAATTTTTTAATGTGGTAATATTAAAGTTTGTATATTTTATTCATTATGAATCTTGGTCTTTTATGACCTCATTATTCTGAGTGTCTAACTTTTTTTTGGTTTCCTATACTTGTTTTTGGTGTAGACACGTTATCTTTGATATAGGACATCTATTTGGGATCACACTATGTGTATAAAAAACACGTTTTTTTCTTCCCTGTCATGTGCTAAGTTTTTTGTTATCTTGTCCAGATAAAAAGGTAGTCACAGTGCAGAGGGATCGACCCTATTCTCATTAGCACAAGGAAGTACAAGAAGCAATGGGATGAAACTAAAGGGAAAGAGATACAGATTAGACATTAGGAAAAACTTTCTGACAGTGAGGGTAGTGAGAGAGTGGAATAGGCTGCCACGGGAGGTGGTGGGCGCTCCATCAATGGAAATCTTCAAGCGGAATCTGGATAAACATATAGCTGGGATGATTTAGGAAAACCTGCACTCGCAGGGGGTTGGACCCGATGGCCCTTGAGGTCCCTTCCAACTCTACCAAAAAAGAAAAAAAAAAAAAAAAAAAAGTAGAGGCCCAAGAGAGGTGAGGGAACCAAACCAAATACTTTTACTCACCTTGCCTCACCTCTCCTGGGCACCCCTGTGTCCACCCTTCCACTGTTTCCGGCTTCCTGTTTAGGTCTGCAGCTGACGTCAATGTCCTGGAGATCACTGCTGAGGCCCAATCACAGGCATCAGCGATGACTCCAGGGTCATATTATGTCACTCACAGAAGATGATTCCCAGAGACCGCCAGATACTCAGGAGGGGTGAATATAAATGTTTATTATTTTTAATCACCTACCTTGGACAGAGGCTTCTATTGAAAAATGACACCATTAGGTATTATTTTTTTCGAAGAAAATATAGAAGAGAACACAGAGCACATTACAAAGGTGTCAATATAACAGCGGAGAGGGGGAGGTGCAATGAGGGGTAGGACAAGAGGAGGCATAGAAATTGGAAAAGGCTTTTAAGAAAAATGTGGTTGGGGGGCAACAATAAACTCTAATGCAGCAGAGTAGCATCGAATAATGATATAAACATAAACAATCAAACTAGAAATGGGACAAGGCATCAGGAAGACCCAAGTAAAAATAACATTTGTCATTAATGTGAAGAGAAAGGATAAAGAAAGCCAGGGGAACGGGAAACGTGAGAGAAAAGAAAACAGGGATAAAACAAGAAGGGTAGGATAAAAAAAAGGGGGGGGGAAAGTAAGGCTATGTAAGATTAAAAAGTGCATTGGAAGTCAGGAGAGTAGGAGATAGTGTTCCAAAGGAGTCACACTTTCTGATGGGAGCTATCACTCAGTTCAAGTTGAGCCAATAAGTTCTCCATCTGGCACATATACAGTACCTCCTGCAGCCAGGCATCTAAGGTTGGAGGACTGGTAAATTTCCACAATCTAGGTATAACAAGATGTAGCAGCCACAACTAGAAACCCAATTAGCTTACATACATGCTTCTGGATCTTACGTGAAAAAAAAAAAAAAAATTGAGCGGATAAGTTGATCCGGGAAATCAACCAAATCCACTCCAGTGACCGCTTTTATTAGTCTATCCCGGTCCCGAAGGTAAAGAAGGGGTAAGTGCCAACAGAAATGTAACATCCTGCCCCAACCTGAGCATCTCGAGCAGCGATCTAAGGAGGATGGGAAGAATTAATGTACCACAGCAGGGACTCTGTACCAGCATGAAAAGATTTTTAACTTGGTCTCTTGTGTTTTGCATGAAATGGAAAATTAGTGGTAGAGTCGGAAGGCAGATCGCCACATGTCTGGAAATGAGGTTCCCATTTCTCTCTCCCGGCCCGCCTTGTAACACAGCAGCTGATCACTAATGGAGTCAAAAAACAATTAATTGGTAATTGATGGAGATTGGGTGGAGTGGCAGCGAGGTGTAAGTGCAACGTTTTTCAAATGATATGAGATTCTGTGGTCTGTAAAGGTTGCGTGATCTTTTCATAGAGTAATAAAAGGTATTGCAGTTGAATATATGCCAATGCGCATGGAGGTTTTTGGCGCTGTGAGACACTAAAGTTGTTTAAGGGAAGAGGGCAGACTGTGCCATTACCTTAAGAAAACTGAATGGGTGGATCTTCAGGACGATGAGAAAGAAAGGCTGAGTGAAGAGCAGTGAGGAAATCCAGATTGCCTGTGATAGGAGTTAGCGGGGCATAGTTCAGGAATAAACGAGCACTTGCACGGTGAAGCTTGCATATACCAAGAACACAGCATGCAACATAAGGCAGAACCAGAGTATTCCTTTCCAACCAATGGCGAAAGTGTAGCCATCGGAGAACCATGAGAGGACTAGGGCTCAGAGCCTCCTCCAAGGCAATACAGAGTTTATTTTGAGCTGAGTGATACCAATCAAGTATTCGAGCTGCTGTGGCTGTTTAGGCAGTATTGCAGGGCTTCCGGGACAACCAGATCACCCATTATCTTGGGCATAGTCCGTGCATTTCTGGCAATACTAGGTCGTTTCGACGCCCAAATGAACTTAGTGAGCATTTTTTGGAGTGTAATGAAGAAATTGGGAATGGTTTGGAAAAGTTAAATGCATCTGGGTAGGATATTTATTTTTAGGTTAACATGGACTAGCCACGAAAAGCTTTTCGTGACCCAGTGGGTAAGGTCAGTTTGCAGAGTGCAGAGGATGGGGAGATAGTTTAGAAAACAGGTATCAGGAGTGAAAATTTGTTGGATATCCCTAAGTATTTTATTGCTCATTAGAAGGGCTAGCTTTGGGGAGCCCCCTGGACCCAGTGCAGGTTACAGATGACAGAATGATACTGTCTGTGGTGTGCTCCATGCTGGAGAACAACTCCAATGTCGTGCATGAGACCGTGACAGCACTGGCCAGTACTGTCGATGACCAATTGCTAAACCCCAAATGTGAGAAGGAGCGTTATCGGAGATCCTTCCTCAGGCTGTATAATCAACATCAGGCTAAGCCGATATCACTCCACACAGAGAACTAAATGACCCTGAGTCTCTCTTTTCTTTTTAGTTGCTATTACTCCTAGTATTTTTTTCTATCTGCTATGAGCTTGTATGTGTTCTTTCTTGAGGAGGTAGCAGAGCTGTGTCAACTCTGCTATACCTGAGATATAGCAGTGCTGTGCACTCAACGCTGCTACATCTGAGATTGGACCACAATGGAGACTGCTGTAGACCAATCTTAGATTCCGCCTCCTCACAGACGAGCCTCCGGCAGAACCAGCGTTGATTGGCCGAATGCTGTACACTGTATGGCATTCGGCCAATCAACACTGCTCAATGCATTACTATGGGAAAAAGTCAGCTCCTGCATTATTAGTGGCGTAATACAGGGACTTGGGCATGTTAGATGCCCCCAGGCATGCTTCCCCTGCTGTCCCAGTTGCATTCCAGAGGTTTTGTCATCATTTGCTGAGGTGTCATAGTGGACTTGGTGACTCTCCTGAGTCGAATAGTGGTTTCCCCTGAAACAAAGCTTTTTTCCCCATAGACTATAATGGGATTCGATATTTGTTCAAAAAGTCGAATATTGAGGAATATTCGAAACGAATATCAAATATTTCACTGTTCGGTCATCTCTAAATATGACATCTTTTATCCCTTTGTCTCATGATTACCAAATTTGTCTACTAAAGACAAATATGAGTACAATAGTTTACCCAATGTCACATCCCATATGCTAATAACAACAGGAAATAAATTATTTCCTGCTGGTACTCTGGTTTCCTCCCACACTCCACTGTGGGGCTTATAAGGGACAGTGACTGACAATATCTGTAAAGCTCTTTGGTATATGATGGCGCTATATAAGTGTGCAAAATAAATATAAATAAATCATAATAAATTCTGCTAAGTAATAATAATAATAATGACAAGCAAATCCCTCTTCTGTAAAGATTTGAGATCATACAATGTAAATAATCACAACGTCAGCGTCCAAATACATACCTAAAATATTACCGAACGTCAGGTCAAGTTGATCTTAGTGCGGAAAGAGTGTATATTATTTCAATGCTGAATGGCATAATTAAATTGTGTGCTGTAACACTATTTACCTTGACTTTTTGGCACATTTGAAGATTAATGGATTTTACATCATCCAGTTGTTTTCGGAGGACCACTAGCGTATCCTGCTTTTCGTGAATATCTTTTTCAAGAAGTTTCATGGCCATTTCCATTTCAGTCTTCATTCCAAGTTGCAGATCTAGCTCCTTTTCCAATTCCTAGAACATATAACAAATCACAAATAACAGAGCCCATCAAGAACATTTTACAAAATGGTGCTCTTGACAAATCCCCTCAACAGTAAACAACATTATTTGCATTCACCATGTAACATTAAAATGGACTGAAATTAGTTTAGACATGATTAACGTTTCAAGACCCTACAGTGTTGATAATAGGGGCCTGTCACGTACGGACTGTCCTAGCACATGATGCGGATGTGGCTGTCAGGGGTCAATTCACTCCACTCACTCAATCTTGCACTCACCCTTCACTCAGGCTGCAAAATGTAAAGTAAAATTCACAACATATAGTATACTTAAAATTAACCACTTCAGTACCGGGCTAATTTCTAGTTTAGGAACAGACATATTTACGGGTTTTTTGTATGTGCAGTTTTGAGGACTATAACATTTTTATCATTTGCGTCATTAAAATAATTTCTTCGTCTTTTTTCAGTGACACATAGGGCTTTTTTAAATGTTATTTTTGCATGTTTTTTGATTTAATTTTTTTTTTATATATCCGGTAAAATATAAACAAAAGATGTGGGAAAACGTGTCTGTTTTTCACTTTTAATTTTTTTTTAAAAATTTAATAGCACAAAGCCCTACTAAAAAACTTTATAAAATAGTTTTTCGTCTCCATTTTCTTTTGTATGGCTTCGTCAGGGGTGGGGCTAGAACCTGTAGTAAGACCATGTTATTAGCGTATTATTTATTTGTTAATTATTTTACATTCATATTTTTTTTTTTTTTTTTACTTTTCCATTCATTTTATTTATTTATATTTTCACATTGTGTCTCCAAAAGGTCATAATAAACCTTCTGGTACATCTGATCACTGTTTTGTTTTGTTTTTTGTTTGTTTGTTGGGTTTTTTTTGTTGTTTTTTTTTTTGGGGGGGGAGGTGTTTGGTGGAGGGTGGGGCTGATTTCCCCTGTAACTGGGCCGGATACATTTAGACCCACTTATAGGAGATATACAGCCTCCTGCCGATAACTACAGAGCTGATCTGGGTCCTATAGGATCATGTGACTGTTGGGTCACAGGGGAACTGCGTTATGGTGACTTCCGTAGCTGTGTATGCATGTGTATGCATGCGCAGGCCGGAGGTGCCCCCAGCGCCTGCGCAGTAGAGATGAAGTGCCATCTCTACTGTGCAGATTTCAAGAGGCACCTCCGGCCAGCTCACGAGCTTGAAGAGTCAAAGAAGAGGAGAAGCTGTCCTAGAAGAAGTATTATATGCTCCACAGTGGCCCTCACCCAGTATTATATGCTCCACAGTGGCCCTATACAGTATTATATGCCTCCAAGAGCCCCCTCAACTTTGGTGCTATTATAATACACTGGGCTCTTCTTAGGAAGTTAATGGTCTTAATGCTGACCCTACTTTGACCTTGATTAGATAAACACATACCAATGTAGTATATTGATAAGACATGCATTAACAATACCTTCACTAAGGCTATAAATATGTGCACAAATAGGTTTCTTTTCACTGCTACTGGCATAAAAGCCATAAAAAACCCACGCCACCCTGTCAAATTTATTATCATTTACGCCATGGTATAAAGCCCCTTTTCCTCAAACACTATAATGCTCCCCTCCCCTACAGTGCCTCCTTTCACCCAAATTGTTCCCCATCCCCTTTTTATGCCCCTGTATATTAAATGGGTTATACACCTTTCTAATACAGATCGTCTATCCATAGGATAGGTCATAAATATTACATTCGTTGTTACACACTGTTTGGCAAGCGAGCAGCGTAACTCCAGGAAGTGTTAACATTAAGTGTAGCCGCACTGGAAAAGCTAATCTGTCTGGCTATCAGACCCTAGCAGATGTGATATTAATGGCCTCTCAATTTTAGAAAGGTGGAATCCAGCCTTTAACCTTTTCCTTGCCACCCACATATCTATTCGTCCAGACAGGAGTAGAGGAGGCATGTAATATCTCCTTAAATCAAATGGAGATTTCTCAGAATCCGTCTTGAACACTATGAGGATGGTCTTGAATTAATTTTAAAGATAAGAACTAGAGATGAGCGAGTACTGTTCGGATCAGCCCGCTCCATAGAAATTAATGGATGCACATGGTACTTCTGCTTTGACGGCGGCCGGCCGCTTAACCCCCCCGCGTGCCGGCTACGTCCATTCATTTCTATGCAAGCGTGCTGTTCGGATCAGCCGATACTCGCTCATCTCTAATAAGATCATCTCAATCTTACAGATCCCAATTCCCGTCATTGTTTTTAACAGCAAATCGCTCAGAATCTGTAAGAGCTATGATGATGATCTTGATTCTCATTTTTAAAACAAAGCCAAGACTATCTTCATAGCCCTAAAGGATCCTGAGATATGGGGCTCTAAAGTGTCCTACCCCCTCCTGCCTCAGGGAGAATCTTGGAGCTGTGTGAAGGAGAAAAAGATGGAAGGAGCAGAGCTACAGATTGCAGAGACAATTATAAATCATCAGTTTCTGTGCATAACCTGAATGTGACCCCAGGGGGAGGGGTAGAATGCACTTATGTCTACATTATCCCCTCTCTTATCAATCAGAGCGCATACTATAATTTGGCTCTATGGTTGCCACATAGAGATATAATGTAAAACCCCTCTGAGACTGACCAAAGGAGAATTCTTATGCAATAACCCTCTGAACATACCCAGGAAGTTCATTGGCGCTGTGATCCAGATGTTTAGCATCATCCAGACTGCAGCGCCAAAAGAGTTTCACCAAACAATTACACAACACATACACCCCAAGTCATCAATAAAGTTTACATTTGACCCTGCCCCTGTGCTGTTCATTACTGATCTTTATAGAGTAAAATACAATGAGTCCCTCTCTAGTGATAACGCTAAAATTATAGCAATAACAAATATCAATAGAGAAGGCAGAAAAGTTTCATCGGTTACATAGCGGATACCTGAATTTGTCTTTTTACGTGGATTATTTAATGGAGGTATGGCAAAAAAAGACCATTTGTGTCAGTTTATTTTAAAGGGGTTTTCTGGGCAGAATTTTTTTATTTTTATTTTTAGAAAGGTGTGTTAGTGCTAGTAATGGGTTAATAAGTACACCCATATATCTTTAGCAGTGTTTGGAGTGATTTCTGAGTGTATCTGGTTGCTGCTGGCATTCTTTGAATTTGTTTACTTTTTGTTACTTCCTGTTGTGCAGCTTCCTGTATAGCTTCTATACTAGTTTACTCTCACTCAGCCACCCTCCTCTCTCACTTTGTTACACTTCCCCTCTCTGTCTCAATAGCTAAACTATCCCGACCACTACTAGCCCTCCCACCCCCGTCTAGCCTAGCGATCCTGCCAATTACTAGCCCCTCCCACCCTCTCCCCCCATCTCCCTAGCTAGCCTATTCTGCCCACTACTACCAGAGAGGAAGATGGGAGGAGCCTTCCCGGACACAGGAAGACTTGGCAAGTATTGATGTGGATGGGGGGGTAACAGTAATGGTGATATTCCTTTTCGGAAGCAGCGAAACGTCACCGGATTATCAGAAAGTGTCCCTGGATTGGTCACATGATCGCTCCAGTTATATGTATAATTATAGATTTTTTTTTAAATTGAAGTAAATTACAAGTTAGGCAGGGGGAGAGAGTTTAGTTTAGGGGTTAATTCTTAGTTTATTCTGAACAAACCCTTTAATTTTTGACCAATCCATTTTTTTTAAACGGAAAGCTTAAATCTGGTCACAATAATACATATCCTAAATGAATCTGAAGAGAGCTTGCACAAGGTGTTTTTTTCCCCCTTATCAGTATGTTTTTGGAGTGTAGTAGGAAACCTACGCAAACACAGGGAGGTCATACAAACTCCTTGCAGATGTTGACCATGGCAAGATTCGAACTCAGGACTCTGATGCTGCAAGGTTGCAGTGCTAACCACTGAGCCACCGTGCTGCCTACAAGGTATTATCTCTTAGTACACATCTTCCATCACGCAACAATTCGGTCTTGCAAGGGTTGCGTGTGAAGGAGGATCTGTAATAAGGAGTAGCATCATGTGAAAGCTCATTGGAACTATGAATTTTATTGTCTGGGTTTTAAAGGGGTTTTCAATGAATTTTGTATTTTTTTTATTTTTTTTTTAAAAGGTCTGTTAGTGCTAATAATGGGTTTATAAGTACACCAATGTACCTTTAGCAGTGTTTGGAGTTATTTCTGGGTTTCTCTGGGAGTTCCTGGCATCCTCTGCATTTGTTTAGTGGTGTAACTTCCTGCTGTGCAGCTTTCTGCCTATGTATATTATTATCATGGCAACAGATGTCACATGACATAGCTGCAGATCGGCTCCGCGGATATATCCCAGTCATGTAGGCGTTCTCCTGTCAAACAATTGCTCATTCGCCCCTATCGAAGCGCTACCTGCCCTCACCCCCCCCCCCCCTCCTTTGAAGTGCACTCTGTTCGTATCTACTCACCCTCCAACCTCCAACTGACCATCATATATCGACCGCCGGGACCTACTGCTGCCTTCATCGATCACTTCACCACCTGGCTCATACACTTCCTATCCACAGACATCCCCACCATCATCATCCCCATTAACACAGACACCCCACCACCACTTCCAGCCTCCTGTCCCTCACCGCCTCCTTTGGTTTCTCCCAATGGTCCTCCTCTGCCACCCACATAAAGGGGCACACGCTAGACCTCATATTCACCCCGCCTGTGCTCCATATGCAGCCTCTCTAATTCTCCATCCACGCTCTCTGACCACAACCTGCTGACATTCTCTGCCCTCTCCTCTCCAATAGACATCCGAACCTCTAAACTAACATGCCCCCGCAGGAACCTGACACCTGCACCCTCTCAGACTCTCTCCTACCACTTGCTGATATATCCTCACTCCAGGACACAGATGCCACTGCTGCCTTCTATAACACCACCATTACCTCAGCCCTTGACTCTGTGGCCCCCTACACAAACTGAGACATGCCTCGCGGGTTGCAGAACGCCTCTGGAAGAAAAGCCACTCCCAGGAAGAATTCCTCAGTTACAAAGAGGCAGTTCTCACATTTAAGAACGCACTCACCTCTGCAAAGCAGGTCTACTTCACCACACTCATATTTGCACTCTCTCGCAATCCCAAACAGCTATTCACCACCTTCAACTACCACCTCTGTTCTCCTGCCTCCCCTCCGACATCACTTATCTCAGCTGACGACTTTGCCTCTTACTTCAAAACTGAAATTGACACCATCAGAGACACTCACCCTACTCTCCTGACAACCCCTCCACCCAACTGCTCACTGCTCATCATCCTTGACCTGTTTCTCCACCATCACTGATGAAAAACTCTCCTCCCTAATCTCCAAATCCAACCTCACCTCCTGTGGTGAATGAATGGTGAATGAATGGTGCTGTATAAATAAACAATAATAAATAATAATAATAATAATAAATAATTGTCTCTCACTGTTAACCCCTCTCCCTAGCTAAGCTATCTTGCCCACTACTAGCCCCTCCCCCCACTCTTGCTGTCTCACTAAGCTATCCCGCCCACTAATAGCCCCTCCTCCCCTCTCCCTGTCTCACTAGCTAAGCTATCCTGCACACTACTAGCTGCTCCCACTGTCTCACTAGCTAAGCTATCCCACCCAGTACTAGCCCCTCCCACTGTCTCACTAGTTAGGCTATCACGCCCACTACTAGCCCCCCCCCCCCCTGCTAAGCTATCCCAGTCACTACTTGGAGAGAAGAAGAGAGAAGGAGCAATTCCTAGCCATATGTGAATGTTGTATTGCAGTCTATGTGATTTGCAATTTTACCTGAGCATGGAAATAGCCCACATGTGGATGTAAACTGCTGTTTGGGTACACGGCAGTGCACCAAAAAGGAAGAAGTGACACTGGGCATTTTAAAGCAGATTTTGCTTATGCTAGTTTCACACTAGCATTCGGATTTCTGTTCTTCAGGTCTGCTTAAAAAGCAAATACCCACAGACCCCATAGGCTATAATGGGGTCCACCAGTTTTCCGCCTGAATTCGTTCAAGAGAAAAGTGCTGCTTGCTGGAATGAGTGGGTTATTTGCCTTAAAAGCTTGCTTCACATAGATTGCACATCAATAAAAAAAAAAAAAAATTGCAGCATACCTGTCTAACTTGTTTTTCTACATTCAGTTGCTTCCAGGTTTCATTATACATTTCATCCAGTCCTTGGCGAGATTGTTTATAAGTTTCCAGCTCAACTTTGGAATCCTGAATATTTACCTACAAAGAATACAAATTGCATTGAATGTTTGTTCTTACAGCATAACTTTTTTATTTTACTAAATCAGTAATACATGTAAAGAAATTAAACAATAAAATATAGCTTCTTACGCTAAGTTCACACTAGCGCCCGGAGTCCGTTATTACTAAACTACCAGGAGCACACATTAAAATTCTGACCAAATAAATAGTAACCAGTGACATTTGCTATCAGAAACATGCCAATTAAGTCAATAGGTATGTTAGAAAGCAAATGAATCAGTGTCCTTTAACTACTAAAAACAATAAAAATTCTAATAAAAGAGAGGCTTGATTAGTATCTTACCTCTAAATGTCTCTCACTTTTTTTCTGAATACGTATGTTTTCTTGTAGTAACTGATTATGTTCATCCTGTAGTGATACAATACGATCTTTTGCGGCAACAAGCTATTCAAGAATGAAATAGAAATGACTGATTTAGAAACTCTCGTACTATATACATTAATCTCTCCCCATGATTCTAGCCCAAAACATGACTCTGCATTGCACTAGTTGACTCTTTCAGTAGCAGGGAGATACTTCTTCTTTCCCATATTGCTTTAAACTGTGGCCTGCTTAATAATGTGAAACGTCTTTCTTTAGCTAAGACCCCACGTAGTGGGCCACAGCAAAAAAGCAGTGTGGGAAAAAACTGCGGCAGCAGCGTATCAGGGTTTTCCCCACAGCACTTTTCACAGAAAGTCCACAGAGGAAACCTTACTGCTTCCATTATACCTATGGGAGAACTGCTGGCGTTTCCATAGATATAATTGATAGGCTGCCATTTGCAAAACCGCAACAGTTTTGGAAATCGCAAAGTGCCCACTGTGCATATTTTTCTGCAATGTGTGGATGGGATTCACTAGAATCCCTTCCACTTTGCAGGGACTGTAAAACTCCATGCCACGTGAGGCCCCAGCCTTAAAAAGGTTTGCTTTAATTGGAGTAACCTGGCAAACTAAATATCACAGGTGTTTAAGATTTATTTCAATACTCCAAACACACAATACAATCCATGCATTTAACCCATTAACTGCCATGATCCCCAATTGGGGATCGTGTATTTTAACTCGCCTACGAACACCATCTGCCATCTACCATCTGCTCTAGCACGATGTCGCCTGTGATAGGAAACCTAAACCGATCACGTGCATGCATTGCCTTGCGCACACAAGGTCATTTTCATGTTGCAGTTCCCATATTATTGAAAAAACATTTTTGGCAGTTAATGGGTTAATTGAAAAACAAAAACGAAATCCTTATGACCCTTAAATCCGATTTGCATATTAATTTGGAATGCAGTGTAATCTTTCTGTTGCAGCAAAGTGAAGTTCTAAATGTTTGAAAGCATAAAAGTCATAACTAAACCTAGTAATCAGTGGGGTCAGAGAGGAATTTTAGCAAGGGAACAGTGTGACTCAGCTGATCAGAACTCCTGGGCATGATTGACATCTCTCGCAGCAGGTATGATTACTAAGCAGACTGTGTGACTAGGATGAAGCTGCTCCTTGCCCACCAGGATTACTCATATAACTTTTTATGCTTTCAAACATTTATTACTTCACTTTGCTACAACAGTAAGAGTACAGAGGAACAGCAATAGAAAGTTCATTACTTAATCCTGCACACAAAAGGACCCAGTTTTTGGTGGAAAACCTGATAGGTTCCCTTTAAAAGAATCAGGTATGAGTCAATCAAAGTCCAGCAGTGACAGCTCAGCACTATGAACTGAGCACATATAAAACAAACAACAACACAGCATTCATTTGAGATGAGGGAAGTATTTATTGCAATAGGAGCTTTATAACAGAAGCACCCATACTGAGCACAGGTCACTCTGTCTTTACCCACAACATTTTATGAACAGAAATGTCTTTTAGATAAGGCCCTATGTTGCTGAAACGCATCTTCTTTTGTTGCAGATTTTGTTGCGTTTTTTTTTTTTAGCCAAAGCCAGGAGTGGATTGAGCAGAAGTGAGAAGTATAAGAACTTCCTATATATTTTCCATTCCCTCTGTAGCCAGTCTTGGCTTTGGCTTACAAAAGAAGCTGCGATTAAACAGGTGGTCAGGTGTCAGGCTAAAATTTTAGAGGAACCACCCCTATTAACAGGTTAAACAATCTGGACAAAATAGTACACCTCCAGTCCTTAAACCCAAAGCAAAGGTGGATCTGGGAAGGAGTAGCAATTGGTAAGTGAATTATTGACCTATACCCTATTGAAAATTTGAACTGGTAATGTAGATTTATTTAAAACAAAAACAGGATGACCAAAAAACAAAACAAAAACTATAACACAGCCAGATGCTTTGCTGCCACCTAAAGAATGAAAACAAGTATATTTCCCCTTGAATATTTTGAGAAAGTAAACAGCTGGCATACTGTGAATAACCCAGCAATTTACAATCATTGATCTTTCATTAATCCATTAAAGGGATTCTATCATAAAAAAATGGTTTTAAACTAATAGCACGTAGAAATAGCCTATATAAGGACTATTCATCTTTTACCTTTAACTTGAAGGTCCACGCTGCCATTTTTGAATTTTTCTTCTTTATGCTAATTGCGCTCAGACAGCACAGGGGGCGTGTTCCCTGGGCTTAGAAAGCTCAGGGGGCGTGCCCTCTGTACTATGAGTACCAGCGCCGCCTTTCTTCTGCTCGGTCGAGCATTCCACTCCTCTTTACTCCTCTTCTTAAACAAGACCACCGCAAAATGAGATGAAGAAAAATTCAAAAATGGCATCGTGGACTTTCAAGATATAGGTAAGAGATAAATAACCTTTATTAAGGTTATTCTTACATGCTGTTAGTTTAAAACCATTTTTTTAATGATAGAACACCTTTAAAGTGAACCTTGTCTTCCTGCACATGCGGTTTTATATAGCACTAACGGATTTCCCGTTAGGACCCCCGGGCAGTAGATATCGGTGCAAGTTAGGTTCAGCATCGATCTGTGTTCACCGTCAGAAGGACGTTCCTGACAGTTTAGCTGGGCTGGGCTGCATCATCGCTGGGCAGTAAGGAACGCCCCCTCTGACAGTACAGAGCTTTCAACGAGTACTGTGTTTCACATTCCCAGCCGGGGGAATTCATTACGTGGACCCGTGCAGCCGTTTCTTATGTGAGTGTTCATATTGAAAAAAGTTTTTCCTGCCATCATGTTTAAATGCATATTATAGACATATGGTTATAAATCGGAGGCTGTATTTCCCTTTCCCCACTTCCTAATAAGCATTGTTTATTTGAACGAGTACTGTCAGCGGGAACTCACAGCAGAGCTAGACTATCAGGTATGCTTTTCTGATGGTGGGCAGAGATCGGTGCCAAAACTAAAGGGCACCGATATCTCCAGAAAGGGGTGAAACAACAGGTAAGCAGACACTGCGCTATGCAGTTTCTCCGAGAACTAGGACGGAATCACGTCAGGCAGACAAGGGCACAAGTGTGAACGCCCCCTAATAATGACCATTTATTAAACTATTATTTGTATTTATTTATTAAACTATTTGTACAGAATATGTGTATATTAGAACTGTGAAATGTTCTTAGAAGCAGGGGGTTATGGGTTTTATTTCTTAGGATAGGCCATAAATATCTTATTGATGGGGGCCTAACATCAAGCGGGCCCCTTCATTGTTTACTCTGCTCCATACAAGACAGTTGTATACTTTTAGTAGCTGTAGTGCCTGGTATTAAAGCTCTATCCAATTCACAGAACTGTAATACCAGAGGAACACATTTTCAGCAGCCTTGTCTAATACTGATGGCATATCAATAAGGACAGTCATTAAATGTAATGAACCAGAGAAACCCTTTAACCCCTTAGCGACCTCTGATGTACTATTACTTCATGGAACCTAGGTACTTCGCGCAGTATGAAGTAATACTACGTCACGGAGCGCTCTTCCGCTCACTAGCTGAGCGGGCAGAATTGGAAGCGGGTGATAGCTGTTACAGACAGCCATCAACCTCTTCCATAACCTCCAGTTGGTGCTTTTACCGATCGGAGGCTTTAACCCTTTGAATGCAATGCAATGACCATCACATTCTAAGGGCTTCGCACTGTTTCGTACACCCCCTCCCCCGGCGAGATCAGGGGGTGCCGGAAACTCTACTATGCAGCTTGGAGTCTGGCCAGTGACCTCAGGCTGCCCTGACCCCTGTTACCTGGTTGATCCTGCCAGGAACTTCTGATGTCAGACTGTGCATCTGCATGCTGTATCACACAGTGCATAATACAGGATTAGTGATGAAATCATCACTGATCCAAGTAAAAAAATTAAAAAAAAAATTAGTTATAAAGCCCCAAAAAGTCCCTTTTTTCTATAGAAAATGAAGTATATAAAAAAAAATAAAAACAATCCATGTTTGGTATCGTCGCGTCCGTAACAATCTGTACAATAAAACTGAAACAATATTTAATGTACAAGGTGAACGACGAAAAAACCCCCAGAAAAAACCCGCCAGAAGTATTGATTTTTCGCCATCTCACCTTACAAAATATGCTATAAAAAGTGATCAAAAAGTCATATGTATCCAAAACAGTACCAATAAAAAGCACAAATTGTCCCGCAAAAATAAGCCCCCAACCCACACTGAAAAATAAAAATGTTACGCCTCTCAGAAGATTGTGATGCAAGAAACATTGATTTATGTCCCCAAATGTGTTTTTGTTCTGCAGAATTAGTATTGCATAAAAAAGTAATATAAATGAGGTGTCGCCGTAACCGTACCAACCCGCAGAATAAAGGTAATGTGTTACTTATGCTGTACATTGCATGGTGAAAAATTTAAAAGGTAAAACGCAATGCCAGTATTGATTTTTTTTTTTTTTTTTTATCCAGCAAAATAGAGTTAATAAAATGTATTCAATAAGTTGTAGGCACCCAAACATGGTGTCATTACAAAATGCATCTCATTCCGCAAACAACAAGCTGTTATATGGCCACATCACCAGAAAAATAAAGAAAAAACAGTATCTAGAAATGTGAAGACAAAAAAACCTCAAAATCGCCAAATTATTAGAACACAACTGGCTGCGGCAGGAAGGAAATATATAAGCTGTGCGAGCGTATATCAGGGGACACCCCAGATTTAGAGCTTGAAAGGGAAAAGACACCAGAAGTAACCCCCAAAGTGAACCCCAGAGTGACTCCCCCAATCATAAGAGCTACTGGGACATAGTAGGGAATTTGGTGTTCCCAATGTACTCCGCACCGCTTATATATTCCCTCTTCACCATCCGCTGTGCAGTCACATCTGAGATACTAATGCTCACTACACCCTTTGATAAATTCTTTGAGGGGTGCAGTTTTCAAAATGAGGTCACTCTTTTGGGGAATCCACGTTTCTGGTACCTTACAGGCTCTGCAAATATGACATGGCGTTCAGATATCAAACATCTGAATCTGTATCCAAAAGCCACAGAGTGATCCTTCCCTTCTGCACCCTGCTGTGTGCCCAAACTGCAGTTTATGCCACATGTATGACACTGGTGTACCCAGCATAATGTACGTAATGTCACATATGAATATAAACTGATATTAGGGCACAGCCGGACACAGAAGGGAAGAAGGGATATTTGGTTTTTGGAGCACAGACTTAGCATACCTCCCAACTTTTGAATAAGCGAAAGAGGGACAAAATTTGCGGCAAATTTAGCCCCGCCCAGTTTTGTGTTGACTCCGCCCACTCGTTAATTTTTCATGTGCCCGCACACAGTATAATCCTCCTACAGTCACCCGTAAATTATATGTCCCCCTCTATCTCTCCCCCAGTTTCATATACACCCTTCATCTGCCCCCAGTTTCATGTCCCCCTTCCATCTCTGCCCCCAGATTCATGTCCCTCCATCTCTGCTCCCAGATTCATGTCCCCCCAGATTCATGTCCCCCCTCCATCTCTGCCCCCAGATTCATGTCCCCCCAGATTCATGTCCCCCCTCCATCTCTGCCCCCAGATTCATGTCCCCCCAGATTCATGTCCCCCCTCCATCTCTGCCCCCAGATTCATGTCCCCTCCATCTCTGCCCCCAGATTCATGTCCCCTCCATCTCTGCCCCCAGATTCATGTCTCCACATCTCTGCCCCCAGATTCATGTCCCCACATCTCTGCCCCCAGATTCATGTCCCCCATCTCTGTCCCTAGATTCATGTCCCCTCCATCTCTGCCCCCAGATTCATGTCCCCACATCTCTGCCCCCAGTTTCATGTCCCCTCCATCTCTGCCCCCAGATTCATGTCCCCCCAGATTCATGTCCCCCCTCCATCTCTGCCCCCAGATTCATGTCTCCCATCTCTTCCCCCAGATTCATGTCCCCTCCATCTTTGCCCCCAGATTCATGTCCCTCCATCTCTGCCCCCAGATTCATGTCCCTCCATCTCTGCCCCCAGATTCATGTCCCTCCATCTCTGCCCCCAGATTCATGTCCCCCATCTCTGCCCCCAGATTCATGTCTCCACATCTCTGCCCCCAGATTCATGTCCTCTCCATCCCTGCCCCCAGATTCATGTCCTCACATCTCTGCCCCCAGATTCATGTCCCTCCATCTCTGCCCCCAGATTCATGTCCCCCCAGATTCATGTCCCCCCTCCATCTCTGCCCCCAGATTCATGTCCCCCCTCTCTGCCCCAGATTCATGTCCCCCAATCTCTGCCCTCAGATTCATGTCCCCCCTCCATCTCTACCTCCAGATTCATGTCCCCCATCTCTGCCCCCAGATTCATGTCCCCCATCTCTGCCCCCAGATTCATGTCCCTCCATCTCTGGCCCCAGATTCATGTCCCCACATCTCTGCCCCCAGTGTTATGCTGTCCTCTCCATCTCTGCCCCCAGTGTCATGCCGTTCTCTCCTTCATCTGCCCCCAGATTCACGTTTCACCTCCACATTAAACTTACCTTCTCCTCCGCTCCCTCGCCACTCTCTGCGCGCCTCTCTCTCTGACACATGCGGCTGAAGGAAGGAGCTGACACAGGTCAGCTCCTCGCTTCGCCGCTGCATGTCTCTCTCGCTGACACATATGCGGCTGAAGCGAGGAGCTGACCTGTGTCAGCTCCTCGCTTCGCCGCTGCCGCCGACTCCTGGCTTGTAGACATGATGAGACAAGCCAGGAGCCGGCGGCAGCGGCAAAGCGAGGAGCTGACACATATGTGTCAGCGAGAGAGACACGTAGCGGCGAAGCGAGGAGCTGACCTGTGTCAGCTCCTTGCTTCAGCCGCATATGTGTTCAACTCAGATCTGCGTCCTCTGGACACAGATCTGAGTTGAAATCAAGACATACCTCCCTCCAACCGGGACCGCGGGACATGTCACCCAAATCGTGAATGTCCCGCGGAAATCGGGACGGTTGGGAGGTATGGACTTAGTTTGTTTTTTGGATGCCATGACCCTAATATTGTCCTTAAAAAATGGGGTCACTTCTTGGGGAATTCCAGTTTACAGTCACCTCCAGCTCTCTGCAAAAACAACTTGGCGCCCAGAAAGTCCCTCTAAATCTGTACCACAAAAGCTAAAAAGCGCAGTGCTCCTTCCCTTCTGAGCCCTGCTGTGTGCCCAAGCAGCAATTTACACCCACATATATAATTTTTTTGCCCCTTGGGATGGCCCCTTAATAGTTTTAGGAGTGCAGGTCTCTGACAACACAAAGTGGGTGCAACGTATTGGGCACCGAAATGGCATATTTCTTTAAAAATTTCAATTTTCAATTTTTGGGAAGCATTTTAGGCTCAAAATGATAATACCCCTTGATACATTCTTTGATGGGTGTAGTTTCTAACATTGGGTCACTTTTGAGGGGTTTCCATTGTATTGATACTGTAGGGGCTCTGCAAATGCGACATGGCACCAGAAAACTATTCCAGCAAATCTGCCCTCCATGTATCCATACAGCAGATTATGACCAAATATGGGGTATTGCCATGTTCAGGAGAAATTGTGCAACAAACTGTGGGGAGGGGGGGGCTTTAATTCTTTAACTACTTGCAAAAATTTAAAATATGGTGCTAAATGGACAATTTATTGGGAAAAAAAAAGTAGATTTTCATTTTTACATCCCAATGTTAATAAAATCTGTAAAACAGTGCTCATTCTACCCCAAGATAAATTCTATAAGGGGTGTAGTTTCCACTGTATTTGTACTCTAGGAGCTCTGCAAATGCAACATGGCACCTGAAAAATATTTCAGCAAAATCTGCCCTTCAAAAGCCAAATAGCGCTCGTTCCATTCTGAGCCCCACCATGTACCCATACAGCAGATTATGACCACATAAGGGGTATTGCTGTGTTCAGGAGAAATTATTTAACAAACGGGGGGAGGGGGGGGGGGCTTTTTCTCCTTTCACTCCTTGTGAAAATGAAAATTTTGGGGATAAAGTGACATTTTAGTCATTTTTCATTTACAGATTCCAATGTTAGTAAAATCTGTGAAACAGCCGTAGGTCAAAATTCTCACTATACCCCTTGATGAATTCTGTGAGGGGTGTAGTTTCTAAAATGGGGTCACTTTTGGGGGATTTCCATTGTTTTGGTACTCTAGGGGTTCTGCAAATGAGACATGGCGCCTGAAAACAATTCCAGCAAAATCTGCTGTTCAAGCGCCCAGTGGCGGTCCTTCCCTTCCATGCACTGCCGTGTGCCCAAAAATCAGTTTACACCCACAGGTGGGGTATTTCTGTGCTTGGAAGAAATAGCATGATAAAATGTCAGATGCATTTTCTCCTTTAACCTTTTGTGAATGTGTTAATTTTAGGTCTAAATGAATGTATTAGTGCAAAAAAATGAAATATCTAAATTTCACCTCCATATTATTTTTATTCTTATGTATGCTTAAAGGGTTAACAAACATTCTAAATGCTGTTTTGAATTATTTAAAGGGTGCAGTTTTGAAAATGGGGGTTTCTATCATATAGGCCTTTATAATTCCTTTCAGAACTGAAGTGGTCCCTAAAAAATTATTTTGTGGCATTTTCCTGTAAATCTGGAAAATCGCTGTTATACATGTAAGCCTTGTGACGTCCAAAATAAATTAAAAGACAATCAAAAGATGATGCCAATATAAAGCAGAGATATGGTAGATAATGTTTATTCATGTATTTGGGTGGTATAACTATCTACCTGAAAAACAGAATTTCACATTTTGAAAATTGCAATTTTTTCCCAAATTTCCATCAATTTTCCTATTTTTTTTTTTTTTTTTTAATAAAAAAAAAAAAAATATATTGATAAATGTTTACCACTAACAGGAAGTATAATGTGTTACGAGAAAAAAATCTCAAAATCACTTTTGTAAGTTAGAGCGTCTCAAAGTTATTGCCATTTAAAGTGACACGTCAGTTTTGAAAAAAGAGGCCTGGTCCTTAACGCACTTTTGGGCTGTGTCCTTAAGAGGTTAATATACTTGTGTAGCATCTAAAGCAGCACAACCTTAGCAATAAAACGAGAGAGAAAAAAAAATTACAAACCTCTTCATTTAACTTTGAATTTGTCTTCTCCAAATGCTCAATTTTTGATTGAAGATCTCCAACAGTGCAACTAAAATATATATATATAAAAAAACAAAAATATAAATAAAAAAGAAAGAAAATATTTGCTGGGAATATAATTGTTATGGATTTCTGCACTATGGACAATGGGACGATTCACACTGTTTCTTTGCTTATCATGTCTCCTGGGTGACATCACGGAATATGAAGACTACTACTGCCAACAGTGACTAAATTACTCTGCATATCACTCTTTATGCAACAGTGGAAAGGTATTTCCTACATTCTGCATATGATGGGGCCAGTTTATGATTAAAAAATGGGGGTTTTGTACTCTCTGTAAAGTCCTTTTCTTGTTGTATTTATTGGTGGACACAGCATCATGGGTATAGACCTGGCCACTAGGAGGCTGACGCTAGGCGAATAAAAAGCTGTTGGCTACGCCTTTGGGCTATATCCCTCCCACAGACACTATGCTAGTCAGTTTGTACCACAGCAGATTGAAGGAAGGCACCAAAGAGCAAAAAAGAGCATGTAACCAACAACCACCAAACAAGTCCTGCACCTGAATACAAAGCAAAACAGCTCGGGCAGGAACCACAGGAAAGAAGCAAGGGTGGGATGTGTCCTCCAGTAAACACAACGAAAAAAGGATTTTTAAGGAGAGTACAAAAATTTTTCTTTATCGGGGCAACAAGTTGGCTCAGTGGTTAGCCTTGCAGCCCTGGAGGAGTCCTGGGTTCAAATCCTGCCAGGAACAATATCTGCAAGGAGTTTGTATGTTCTCCCCATGTATGCATGGATTTATTCCCATTCTACAAAAACATACTTAAGTAAAAAAAAAAAAAAAAAAAAATGGGGCTCACAATCTACATTTAAAAAAATAATCTCTTGGTTACTTTACTGGCGGACACAGCAGCATGGGTGTGCTAAAGCAGTCCAAGAGGGTGGGAATTACACAGTGATTTGAGCAAGTCACTGCTGCAGAACCTGTGTTAGCAGAGGACAAAATGGACCCAGCAAAACAAAGAAAAGTGAGAATGAAGCCCAAGAAGAAACCTGCAGGCTTGGACAGCAGAAAACCGATGCAGAACATCCCACGAGGCCTCAACAGTTCTCAGAGAGAGCCGACACATGGAATGGCAGAGCCCAACCCCTAAGCCATAGGCCTCCAAACTGCAGAGTGGAGACCTAGGAAGATGCAAGCCCAGAAAGCAGGATCAGGGGAGGGCCCTTAGGGACGGTGAACAAAGTGCTTGAATGAAAGAAAGCGTCAGGAAGAGCCAAATAAACCCAAATGGCCCGGAATAAATCCAGGCAGGGAAGAGTACACAATCAGGGATGCTCAAAAACTGGGGAACAAGATGGCAAGCTATGCCCTGAGGACAACAACAGAGGAAACCACCAAAAGCAGAAGGATGGAAGAGGAGAAAGGACAATGTTTTCCCAGTGGAGAACAAGAAAGGGAGACTACCAGCAGGACAGCCAGCACAGAGGCACTGCAGATGGAGATAATGGCTACCAGGAAAGCGACCTTCCAGGACTAAAGGCAAAAGGGGAAATCTCACAAGGTTGGAAGGGGGGGGGGTCAAAAGCACTCAGAGGAGAGAAAAGATCCTTTGGATCCATGGGAGGACTGTGGGGAGAGGGAGAGGCAGCACGTCAGTCACTGTAGGAAAGTCTGCACCTGAGGCCCGAAGGCCAGGGCCTACAGAAAGGAAACCGAGAGGGCAGAGACCTGTCCCCCAAGAAAGGAAAGACCAAGACCGAGATCCAGGCCAAGCTTGAGAAAAAACACAAGGAACCTGGGAAAGAAAAGGAGAGCGGAAGATAAAACTAAGACTTCCATGAACAAAGGAAGAACCTGGCTGACCGAGGTTCACAGGCCTATTGCATGGTCTGGACAACAGCTTCTGAAGACATTTCAGAACCCTGGCTTCACAAGCCACACGTTAAACGCAGTTGAGGCATGGCAGAGTGGAAAAGCAGTCCCTGAAGAAGAGCCAAGGAGTGCCCGCCAGCAGAAACCTGATATCTGTGTACCAGGCCCAGCAGGGCCAAACCAGATGCACCAGGATGGCTGGAACCCCCTCGGACTTGAGCTCCTAAAGCCCGAAGATTAGGAGGAAAGAGGTACAGAAGGAAGTCTGACCAGGGAATCACAAGAGCGGCAGCAGCAATAGATCGAGGGCCCAGGGACCTTGCCGTTAGGTAGGGAAAACTTGGACTCAGAAAGGAGACGAAGAGAAACTCGGCCGAGAGTGTCCTGGAGAGGCGAGCCAAGAAGCTCCAGTTGAACCTAGGAAGATAGGAGAGACAGGCAGATGAACTAGATACAGACCAGTTCCAGTGGCCCAGAAACACCCAAGTAAGGGCTCAGGAACTAAGCCAAAGGAAGGGCTCGGGAACTAAACCAAAGGAAGAGACGCGAACAACAAAACCATTGAGCCCAGGGCTCATGGGCAGAAGAAAAAAGGGAACAAAGGGAACCTCCGAAGGCAGAATACACCAGGCCCGAATCTCGGATTCCAGGAGGAAAAAATCTCGACCAGCAGCATACCAAGCATCATTCCCTGGAATTCCAGGTGCTGAAAAGGCATGATGCAGAACCTTTATTTGCAGAATAGCCAGAGAAATCAACGAAAGGTCCCAAGGAGATCCGTAAGCAGATCAGAATGTTCATCCTGGAGGAGGCTTGAACCCGAAGGACAACCAGGTACGGAATCACAACAACTGCTCTGCCATTGAGGAAGGTCAGAAGGGACACCATCACCTGGGTAAAACTCAGAGAAGAGAGCGTAGCGGAAAAGACAGTTGACTAAGCAGTACCTAAACAAAAAACCAGAACTGTTACTTCTAGGCAAGGGACGGGCCATAACCACCTCTGAAGGACACAGAATGCCTTCAGCGGATGCAAAGGAACAGCGCAATGCAGCACCCTAGGCGGCTGTCTACAGCAAGTGATGAGTGGGGACTTAGTGACCAGCGAGAGGCTTTATTGTAGAGGGCCAATCCAGAGGCCCACAAGGGAGTGCAACTAGTGTGGCATACACACTGAAGACCCCCCCCCCCCTGCACTTGAAAAAGAAAGAAAAATAAAAACGATGCGAGACAGACTCAAGTCAGGTTGTGACTGCCTCCAACGACACTAGGTTCAAACTGACTAGCACAATATGTGTGGTAGGGATACAGCCCAGAGGCGGAGCCAACAGCTTTTCATATTCCTAGTGTCAGCATGTACAGTCATGGCCAAAATTTTTGAGAATGACACAAATATTATATTTTCACATGATCTGCTGCCCTCTGGTTTTTATGTGTGTTTGTCAGATGTTTTTATCACATACAGAAATATAATTGCAATCATATTATGAGTAACAAAAGCTTATATTGACAGTTAGAATGAGTTAATGCAGCAAGTCAATATTTGCAGTGTTGACCCTTCTTCTTCAGGACCTCTGCAATTCTCCCTGGCATGCTCTCAATCAACTTCTGGACCAAATCCTGACTGATAGCAGTCCATTCTTGCACAATCAATGCTTGCATTTTGTCAGAATTTGTAGGTTTTTGTTTGTCCACCCGTCTCTTGATGATTGACCACAAGTTCTCAATGGGATTAAGATCTGGGGAGTTTCCAGGCCATGGACCCAAAATCTCTGTTTTGTTCCCTGAGCCATTTAGTTATCACCTTTGCTTTATGGCAAGGTGCTCCATCATGTTGGAAAACGCATCGTTGATCGCCAAACTGCTCTTGGACGGTTGGGAGAAGTTGATCTTGGAGGACATTCTGGTACCATTCTTTATTCATGGCTGTGTTTTTAGGCAAGACTGTGAGAGAGCCGATTCCCTTGGCTGAGAAGCAACCCCACACATGAATGGTTTCAGGATGCTTTACAGTTGGCATGAGACAAGACTGGTGGTAGCGCTCACCTCGTCTTCTCCGAATAAGCTGTTTTCCAGATGTCCCAAACAATCAAAAAGGGGATTCATCAGAGAAAATGACTTTACCCCAGTCCTCAGCAGTCCACTCCCTGTACCTTTTGCAGAATATCAGTCTGTCCCTGATGTTTTTTCTGGAGAGTAGTGGCTTCTTTGCTGCCCTCCTTGAGACCAGGCCTTGCTCCAAGAGTCTCCACCTCACAGTGCGTGCAGATGTACTCACACCTGCCTGCTGCCATTCCTGAGCAAGCTCTGCACTGCCGTTAGCCCGATCCCGCAGCTGAAACAGAGGAGCTATTGATATGAAATTCTCCCCAGATGTAGGTACCAACCCATCCAAACCACACAGGCAAAGAGATCAAACCATAGATGTCCATAAATTAAGTTACCGCATATACTTGAGTAGAAGCCGACCCGAATATAAGCCGAGACCCCTAATTTTACCACAAAAAACTGGGAAAAATTATTGACTCGAATATAAGCCGAGGGGGGGAGGGGAAATCCACTATTGCAGATAAAAAGTCTGGTCATGTGCATTGCAGCTTAGTAACTCCATGGGGATCATATCAATAGCAGTTAACCCCATCATGTCCCTCACATTAACCCCCTGTGTGCCTCACATAAGAGTTACTGATATGTGGGACATATGGAGGTAATAATTAGGTATCTTCATAATTAAGGTCCTTCAATAGTACCCTTATGTATCTCACATATTAGTAACCCTTATATGGGGCACACAGGGGTTAATATGAGGGACATGATGGGGTTAACTGCTATTAATGTGAGGCACATGGAGTTACTGAAACTAAATTAATAACCCCCAAATGCCTGACATTAATAGGCAGAGTAACTAAAGGAAGGTACCTGTGTATCACTTTACTGTAGCTTCCTCTCCTCCATACAACAGATATCTTCCATAAGACACAATGAATCCTGGCCAGTCATCTGCAGGGTAGATGCTAAATCCTAGTGTGCTAAAGGACCTCTGATGACGTCATGACCATGTGATCGGACTCTGGTGTGGGTGGAGCTACTAGGATTTAGACTCAACCTTATCTGCAGATGTTACATACCAGTGGCTACAGGACCTTTGATGACATCACAGTCATGTGACCACATGACAAGCCAATCACAGAGCAGTAGCATTAAAGGACCTCCCATTTCCAGGTCCTTCCAGTTTTCTGTGCTCCATGGACCCTGACTCGTGTATAAGCCGAGGAGAGCTTTTTCAGCATGAAAAATGTGCTGAAAAAGTCGGCTTATACTCGAGTATATACAGTCAGCGCCGCACCTCCCAT
The DNA here is from genome assembly GCF_031893055.1 of Leptodactylus fuscus. Taxonomy (NCBI): domain Eukaryota; kingdom Metazoa; phylum Chordata; class Amphibia; order Anura; family Leptodactylidae; genus Leptodactylus; species Leptodactylus fuscus. Next base: position 182,282,753 of record NC_134269.1, on the reverse strand, counting down.
GAGGAGGACGCTATGCCAGGGCCTCAGGGAGGGCGACATTTTTGCTAACCTAAGCCAGTCCAGGACAAGCTGTCCTGAACTGGCTTAGCATGGAGCGGTGGTTTGGGGAGGCCACTGGAGCAGCGCTGCTCCAGCAGCCTCCCCTCAAGCTCAGGCAGAGCGCAGGCAGTCTCCGGGCCTGCTTCCTGCCGGCGAACGGCGCTAAGCCCCGCCCCCTTCGAGTCGCCACGCCCCCTCCACTAAGCCACGCCCCTGCTCCGCCTCCTCCCCGGCAGGGGGGGGGGCGGCTTTCTGTACTTCGCCTTGGGCGGCGAAAGGGGAAGGATCACCCCTGTATACGGTATGTGTAATAATGAGAAATGACACAGGGATATATATTGAACATGCTTACTAAAATTTATTTAACCCCATAAAGACAGGGACAATTTTTGTTTTTGTGTATCTGAGGCACATGATGGCTTATAGTTTGCAGAACAAATATTAATTTGTGATGGTAATATTCAATATCCTGTACAATGTAATGGAAACCTGGAAAAATAATTTAGAATGAGGTGGAATTGGAAAGAAAATGCATTTGGGCCAATTTCATATGGGCTTAATTTTTACAGTGCCCCCTTCCTACAGATATTGCTGCTGTTAGCTTCGGCACTGATCTCTGACCATTGTCAGAAAGGCATTTCTCCCCCGCCCCCCAACAGCACTCATCCATAGCCCTGTACCGTCAGCGTTGCGTATAAGGAAAGCAACATCAGTAAGGATTTTTCTCTGTGTCTGAGAAAACGAGCTCTCTGCAGGGAAACAACTGACAAGGGTGAATATATTTGCTCCTCAGTGTACCCCACAGCTTTCAGGAGATAAAAGGAGCAATATTAAAGGGGCTCTATCATTGGGAAAAGTCATTTTTAACTAAGCACATCCTTGCATAGCCTTTAGAAAGGCTATTCCACACAAACCTTTCGTATGTAAATCGCCTTAGTGGTTTTTGAATGAGCCCATTTTTATTCATATGCTAATTAGCCTCTCAGTGCAGCCCGGAAGTCTCATTGTGCACCCTCTGCCTATTCTTTCCTATGTACGTATTCAGCACAGGCTGCTACTGATGACTTCCTGCTTCCTTTTTGCACACACAGATAGGAAAGAATAGCAAAGAAGAGTGCTGCTGGGAACTTCCTGTGCTGGCTGGAAGCTAATTAGCATATTAATAAAAACATGCTTATTCAAAAGCCACTGAGGCCATTTACATACAAAAGGTATGTGTGAAATAGCATTTCTAAAGGCTATGCATGTATGTGCTTAGTTAAAAATGACTTTTCTCAATGATAGAGCTCCTTTAACCCCTTCCCGCCGATGGCATTTTTTGATTTTCGTTTTTCGTTTTTGACTCCCCTCCTTCTAAACCCCATAACTTTTTTATTTCTCCGCTCCCAGAGCCATATGAGGTCTTAATTTTTGCGGGACAAATTTTTCTTCCTGATGCCACCATTAATTATTCTATATAATGTACTGGGAAGCAGGAAAAAAATTCAGAATGGGGTGGATTTGGTTTTACGGCGTTCACTGTGCAACCAAAATTACATGTCCCCTATATTCTGTGTTTCGGTACGGTTCCAGGGATACCAAATTTATATGGTTTTATTTACATTTTGACCCCTAAAATTCCAAAACTGTGTTAATAAAATTTTTTTCTAAAAGTCACCATATTCCGACGGCCGTAACTTTTTTATAAGTGCGTGTACGGGGATGCATAGGGCGTCTTTTTTTTTGCGGGGCCGGGTGTACTTTTTAGTTCTACCATTTTCGGGAAATGTTATTACTTTGATCACTTTTTATTCAAATTTTTATCAGAATCAAAACAGTGAAAAAACGGCAGTTTGGCACTTTCGACTATTTTTCCCACTACGGCGTTTACCGAACAGGAAAAATATTTTTATAGATTTGTAGAGCGGGCAATTTCGGACGCGGGGATACCTAACATGTATATGTTTCAGTTTTTAACTACTTTTATATGTGTTCTAGGGAAAGGGGGGTGATTTAAACTTTTAATTCTTTTTATATTTTTTTATATTTTTTTTAACTTTTTATTTTATTTTTTTTGCATTTATTAGACCCCCTAGGGGTGTTGAACCCCAGGGGGTCTGATCACTAATGCAATGCATTACAATGCTAATGCATTGCAATGCATTGCAAAAAAGCATCCTTTCTTTTGCAGGCTGCATAGACCAGCCTGCAAAAGAGAGGCTTTGCAGACAAGCCTGGGACGTCAGCCCTGGAGCATGCTCCAGGAGCCGGTGATCCCAGCCAAAATGGCGGCGCCCATGCGCCGCCGGGAAAATGGCGCCTCCTGCGCCTTTGACCGCGGCGCCGGAGGTGTTAATGCCTCCGATCGGTCCGGTACTGCTTTAAGCAGTAGACATCCGGCGGCTATGGCGGCCGCCCGGCTCCTGGGCGGTCGCATAGTTACAGACCCGACATGCGCCGTACTATTACGGCGCATGTCGGGAAGGGGTTAAGAAGGTCTCTTTGTTTAGTTGCTGTTTTATACTTACCTACAGCACTAAATAATAGCTTCATTGCTCTGAACTACAGATAGATCTCTGAGTGATTGCTCATAGAAAATGATATTCAGTGATACACAGTAGCCCTTAATTCCAACAGGCATTTAGTTGGCTCTTATGGCAAGAGTCACTGGCTGATACTAATAATAAGCTACAGTATATGCACCGAGCACTTTATTTTGGACCATTTGTTTTACCCTATGGACAGAGATCCACACTTCCTGTTTCTCTAAAACAACTATGACCTTTTTTATCTTTATATAGTCCAGACTTCACATATATTTTTTATTTTTATTTATATGTATGAAAAGTTTCATCTCAAAATTATTTCTCTATCTATTTGTGAAAATCTATCCTCCAATACACAAGATTTAATTTTGATACTGGTAACCTATCCTCTGAAGAAGTCATCAGTATCTAATTGGTGGGAGTCTGACACCCGACATGCAATGACTGGGTGTCTCTGGAGATGAACAACAAGGGTTGAAGCTTGAAGCAGAAGGTTCCGACTTCTGGACTACAGCTATGCCAGAGTACTGCATTTCTGCTCCCATACACTACAGTCATGGCCAAAAGTTTTGAGAATGATACAAATATTAATTTTTACAAAGTCTACTGCTTCAGTTTTTCTGATGGCAATTTGCATATACTCCAGAATGTTATAAAGAGTGATCAGCTTAACAGCAATTACTTGCAAAGTCAATATTTGCCTAGAAAATGAACTTTATCCCCCAAAACACATTTCAACATCATTGCAGCCCTGCCTTAAAAGGACCAGCTAACATCGTTTCAGTGATTGCTCCATTAACACAGGTGTGGGTGTTGATGAGGACAGGGCTGGAGATCAATCTGTCATGATTAAGTAAGAATGACACCACTGGACATATTAAAAGGAGGCTGGTGCTTGGCATCATTGTTTCTATTCTGTTAACCATGGTTATCTCTAAAGAAACACGTGCAGTCATCATTGCACTGCACAAAAATGGCCTAACAAAGGGGCCACACGGTGGCTCAGTGGTTAGCACTGCAGCCTTGCAGCGCTGTAGTCCTGGTGTTCAAATCCCGCCAAGGGCAAAAAAACCATCTGCAAGGAGTTTGTATGTTCTCTCCGTGTTTGCATGGATTTCCATCCCATATTCTAAAAGACATACTGATAGGGAAAAATGTACATTGTGAGCTCTATTTGGGGCTCACAATCTACATAAAAAAAAATTTTTTTTTAAAAAAGGCCTAACGGAAGAGTATCGCAGCTAGAAAGATTGCACCTCAGTCAACAATCTATCGCATCATCAAGAACTTCAAGAAGAGAGGTTCCATTGTTGGCAAAAAAGCTCCAGGGTGCCCAAGAAAGACTAGCAAGTGCCAGAACTGTCTCTTAAAAGTGTTTCAGCTGTGGGATCGGGCTACCAGCAGTGCAGAGCTTGCTCAGGAACAGCAGCAGGCAGGTGTGAGTGCATCTGCATGCACTGTGAGGCGGAGACTCTTGGAGCAAGGCCTGGTCTCAAGGAGGGAAGCGAAGAAGCCACTTCTCTCCAGAAAAAACATCAGGGACAGACTGATATTCTGCAAAAGGTACAGGGAGTGGACTGCTGAGGACTGCGGTAAAGTCATTTTCTCTGATGAATCCCCTTTTCGATTGTTTGGGACATCTGGAAAACAGCTTATTCGGAGAAGACTAGGTAAGCGCTACCACCAGTCTTGTCTCATGACAACTGTAAAGCATCCTGAAACCATTCATGTGTGGGGTTGCTTCTCAGCCAAGGGAATCGGCTCTCTCACAGTCTTGCCTAAAAACACAGCCATGAATAAAGAATGGTACCAGAATGTCCTCCAAGATCAACTTCTCCCAACCGTCCAAGAGCAGTTTGGCGATCAACAATGCGTTTTCCAGCATGATGGAGCACCTTGCCATAAAGCAAAGGTGATAACTAAATGGCTCAGGGAACAAAACATAGAGATTTTGGGTCCATGGTCTGGAAACTCCCCAGATCTTAATCCCACTGAGAACTGGTGATCAATCATCAAGAGACGGGTGGACAAACAAAAACCTACAAATTCTGACAAAATGCAAGCATTGATTGTGCAAGAACGGACTGCTATTAGTCAGGATTTGGTCCAGAAGTTGATTGAGAGCATGCCAGGGAGAATTGCAGAGGTCCTGAAGAAGAAGGGTCAACATTGCAAATACTGACTTGCTCCATTAACTCATTCTAACTGTCAATATAAGCTTTTGTTACTCATAATATGATTGCAATTATATTTCTGTATGTGATAAAAACATCTGACAAACACACATAAAAACCAGAGGGCAGAAGATCATGTGAAAATATAATATTTGTGTCATTCTCAAAACTTTTGGCCATGACTGTAGTTCTAAGTATAGTTCTAAGTTCTAAGTATGAAAAACTGTGCTTCCTCTTTACTTTCTCAGAGACTTGTTAAGATGTAAATTAATCCCTGCCAGGGTTCAATATACTAACTTACAGTGATATAGCATACAGCGATTACATAACAAAGAACTATCACTGAAAATACAAAAAGCAGTTTGTAATAATACAGACAATAAATCCTACCTCAAGTGTCTGTTTAGTTCTTCAACATAGTGTTTTTGATCAAGAACAGTAGTAATTTCATCAGCTCTATGGAAAGAAAAAAAGTAAAATATTACAGCAATAAACAGCAATGGGTTTTTCACCCACTCACTCAAACTAGAGAAAACACACAAGTAATTGTTTGTCCATGGAAATAACACCTCTGTCTTCTCTACCAAAAGCAACATCTATGCCATCTCAAGGTAGTCATTGAAGTAGATTTAAAATATGCTACTGCTGAAGTCAAAGGCTTAGCTATAGAGAGTGCAGCAGTAGAAATCACTACCGTGTCCTGAGGAGGCCCCAAATGTATCTCTGACAGATAAAATATTCTATGGGGCAAGGGCTCCATTACAGATTTTGTATTGGGATCAGGAGATTCAAATTGCACCACTGGATGATGTCATCCATGCCTAGTAATTAATTATTAATTATTATTATTATAGCAACATTAATTCCATGGTGCTGTACATTTGATGGTTTATATACAATACATCAAATACACAAAACAAGTACAACACTATCAGTGACCTGCTGGAACAGTGGAATAGAGGACCCTGTCCGCAACCTATGAGGGAAAAGTGATTAAAAGTAGGTAGGGTAGAAGTTGTTCAGATGGCGGTGTAGTGGCAGTAGTGTTATTGAAGGATGTAGGCCTGAAAAGGTGAGTCTTCAAGGTCTTCTTGAAGCTTGTGATTGTGGGGGACAGTCTTACCGCGTTTCCCTGAAAGTAGGTCACCCCCCGAAAGTAAGGCATGTTTTTTTTTTTTTTGTTGAATTGCCTAATATGGGCACCCCCCGAAAATAAGGCATTCCCAAAAATCATTATAGTCGGCTGAACACTGCGATGTGCTCCATGTGTACAGGAAAGCCGGCTGCTGCCTCTGCTGTTGTATCCACTGTCCCTGCTGCTGCAGGATGAGCTGGGAGATGCACCGCTGTGCATATGCTACAGGGAGTTCACTCTCCAAGCTCATCCAAAAGGCAGAGGCAGAGGCGGTGTCAGTGAAGTGAGGATCGCTAAGCCCCGCCCACGAAAGCCCCGCTAAGCCTTGCCCCCCTAAGCCTCGCCCACCACTGCCGGGACGAACAGCAGCACCAGCGCTGCTACGAAGATGGGAAAGGTAAGTAGGATACCTTCCCCCCCAGCAGTCATACCGGCGCTCCACTAAGGAAGTGCCAGCATGACTGCTGGTTGTCATAAGACGTCCCCCGAAAATAAGACAGGTTCTGTATTTAGGACAGCAATTTAATATGTCTTATTTTCGGGGAAACACGGTATGTGTCAAAGTAGCGAGTTCCAGAGTATGGGGAATGCATGGGAGAGGTCTTGGAAGCATTTGTGTGAAGAGAGGATAGGGTAAGAGAAAAGCAGAGTAGGAGCTCTTGAGAGGATCGTAAATTACGTCTGGGTAGGTAATGGAAGATTAGGTTAGAGATGTATGGAGGGGACAGGTTATGGATGGCTTAGTATGTCAGAATTAACATTTTAAACTCTATTCGCAGGGCAATAACTAGCCAGTTAAGGCACTGGCAGAGGGGAGCAGCTGATGAAAAACAGAAGGAAAGGTGGATTAAGCAAGTGGAAGATATTACGGTGGACTAGAAGAGGGTGAGAACACATGCAAGAAGGCTGTGGAGAAGAGTGTTTCTGTAGTTTAAGTGGGAGATTATGAGGGTGAGGACAAGCACTTGTAGTTTCAAGCGTGAGGAAGGAGTAGATTTTATGAATATTCCTGAGCTAGAGGCAGTAGATGTTGACAGCTTGGATGTGAGGCTTGAAGCATACGTCAATGTCAAGGGTTAACCCAAGGAAAAAGACCTGTGGGACTGAGTAAGTGTGGTACCATTAAATTTTACACATTAGTCAGGAGGTAGGTGGGCCATGCGAGGTAGGGTGATGATGATAAGTTCTATTTTCTCCATGTTAAGTGTGAGGCGAATGAAGAAGCGAAAGGAGACTACAGCTGCTAGATACTCTGGAACAGAGTGGTAATGTGGTAATGTGTCTTAGTCCAGAGACATATTTGAGTATTGTCGGCATAGCAAAGATATTGAAAACCATAGATATTGAATCCTATGAATTGGCAAATGCTAAGAATGTGCATGGAGAACAGGAGGGAATACCAGGACAGAGCCTTGGGGAACAACTACTGAAAAAGGTGAGGAGGTGATGTATGAGTGGGAAACAATGAATGTGTGGTTCATGAGGTATGAGGAAATCCAAGAGAGGCCAGGTTGGTGATACCAAGGGAATGGTCAACTGTGTTGAAGGTGGTGGAAAGATCAAGGAGGGGGAGAACAATGTATTGCCGCTTGGCTTTGGCAGTTAGTAGGTCATTTGTGACTTTGGTTAGGTGTGACGGGTATTTATAGAGTATTCCCAGAGGCTGCCCTTAGAAGTTTCAAAAGGTCTAGAGCAGGGGTAGGGAACGTACGGCTCTCCAGCTGTTGCAAAACTACAACTCCCAGCATGCATACTTGCTCTGCTGTTCTGGGAACTCCCATAGAAGTGAATGGAGCATGCTGGGAGTTGTAGTTTCACAGCAGCTGGAGAGCCAAAGGTTCCCTACCCCTGGTCTAGAGCCTATGGCATCACTCATTGTCTACTTTGTACACTGCCCCATCATTTCGCACAGTCCTTAGCTCGCTTATTGTTTAGACGAGGGGGACTACTAGGAGTACACAAGACCTTTGCTAAACTTTGGACCTCTGTATATCTGTGCTTTAGTTATGTTTACTGTGTATTACATTCTATTGTCTCTTTGTAGATTCTATCTGTGTGCTTTCTCCACAATACATGCTTTTTTGGAGGTCTTTTTTGCACTTTCTGACCTTAGCCTTCCTTTAGGACAACTGCCTATGGATTTCACGATGGTGCTGGTTACGGCATAGTTAGGGGGCTTTCACACTACCGTCAGTGTCCGACAGGTAGCATCCGCTCCTAGTGTCCATTCTTAGTGTGAATGCACCCTAAATTACATTGATTTATTTGTCTTGTTCTGTTTGCCACATGCAGACACATTTCTCAGCTCATTGCTTACAGCTGGTTCTCTAGGTTACAGTCCTGCTCATAAATCGGCATGAAGACTTTGGCTAGATAAGCTTCTTTAGCAGAGTCTGTTCTCTAGCAGAGTCTGTATGTAAATCCAGAGATAGCTGGGCTGTTTAGAGCAAGCAGGAGCGCTGTGCAAAAATTAGCTGAAAATCAGGAAGTGTAGGAGAGACAGAAGGGCACCTGAAAGTCTTAGATAAGAACCCCTTCCCTCAGAAACCCATAAGGTTTCTTTTCCCTAATACAGATTCTGCAATGATGCCAGGAGATTCTCTGTCATTTTACAATTAAAATAGAAATATATAAAGAAAATATTTTCTGTGTATGTAAATAGATCAGTCATGTTCCCCTGTCTCATCCTTACTTTTCAGTATCTGGCTAAGGGGGCGTTCACACTACCGTCGGTGTCCGACATGTAGTGTCTGCTCCTAGTGTCCGCTCAAAATCTGTCACGGACACTAGGAGCGGACACTACATGTCGGACACCGACGGTAGTGTGAACGCCCCCTTAAAGACAAATGGCTGTGCTCAGTCTGCAGCAGGATACATATTGTTTACACCTAAGTCACACTCCTTTAAGGGCTCACAGCCCTTGGCCCCCTCAAGTGTCAACCGATGAAAAATAAATAACACACTGATCAGCACTTGTTTACATAAGCCTTATTACACATTACTGTTATTAATGTGATCATTCTTTCCCCATTTGCCTGTGTGGATTATTGGTAGCACTAAACCGATCAAATAGCCAAATCATTCGACCACTGAGTGTTTGCTCACTGGTCAGCTGATCTGCAGATCGATTAGACAGGGATTTTATCAGCAACAAGTGTTATTATTACGTTATCCATCAGTTTACTGATTCTTGAACGCTATTATCAAACTTATATAACATATTTAAATAAAATTACTCAAGGAACAAAATTCAACTGTAATACATACTTTTTTTCACTATCATTTTGCTGTACTTCCTTGAGACAGAAAGAAAAGTCAATGATGCCCACCTAAAACAGCAAAAACAAAAAAATAGGAAAGAAAAAGAAAATTATAGATAATTAAAAAAAAACACAAATGTATACAAGTAAAGTAATTTGAAATACCAAAAAAAAAAAAAAGTCAAATATATGGCCTCATTTATCAAAACAGTCCCAATTTTTTGCCAGATCAGAAAAAAATGTACAGGATTCAATGCAGCAGTGCCTGTTATGCGATGTAAAGAGCTGAAATCTGAGAAAGTAGTGATAGGTTTTCTTTAATAAACGTAAGCTGAGCGCTGATGGGTTGCTATGAGACACAAGGACAGTTATTCTATCATAAATTTTGATAAACGAGGACCATTGTTTTTCATTATAAAGAAAATGTTAAAAACACAAAAAAAATAAGCCCAGAAGTAAAAATAAATAAATATTGGAGGAATATGCACCATGTACCAAATTTATGCATTTTACGCTAGGTTCACACATGCAGAAGACGCAAAGCTGTCAGACAAGGTCCGGACGTGCGCGCCGGTGAACGTTTTATACTCTCCGCGGCGAAACCGTTTTTTTTTTAAACCGGACACAGAGTACTGAATGACCGACTCTGTGTCCAGTTTTTTTTAAAAAAAAAAACGGTTTTGCGGCGGAGAGCATAAAACGCTCACTGGCGCTCACAGCCGGACATCTTTCAAACCCATTCAAATGAAAGGGGTTTGAAAGAGTCCTGCAGGTCTCCGTCTCCTGCTCAGTTTTGTGCAGAAAACGGAAACCTGCATGAACGGAGACCGGGCGCAGATGTGAACGAGCCCTTAGACACCTCGTGCACATTTCTCAATAGTACTGAAAATTATGTAGAAGGAAGAATGGCTATGAGAAGTTCTAATATGTGACAAATGTATTAATGCTAGACTAAGATCAGAGATAAGAGATCAGAGATACACGTGGCAGGTTCGCAGTGGTTTAGCCTTTGTGAAATTTCCGGTGGTGAGCTTATTGGAAACTAGAGTAGCATTGTAGTGGAAGGAATTTAAACAAGTTTATTCTACAGACTACAGAAAAAGCCAGCTGAAAGTTACAGCAAAAACCTGCCATTTTTAACTCACTGTTGTCATGTATGGCTTTAGCCTAAGGCCTCAGGCACATGACCATGCATTTTATCTGTAATTGCGGATAAAAGTACAGACCCTTACATTTCAATGGGCTCATACACATAGCTGTAGTTTTTGTGGCTGGGTGTCTGGGGCAGATTGAAGATCCACGAAATATGGAGCAGATCCTATACCTATCTGTACTTGTGGCTCTATCAGTTTATTTTCAATGTATGGGTCAGTGAAAACCACAGATCACAACTGGATACCAATCAGTTTGTCCTTTGTGCCATTTTTACTGAACCATACACTGCACATGCTTCTTTTTAAGCAAGTAAAATGAAAATTACCAAGACAGAGTTTCATTCCCACTATACTCTGGCTTCTTGTTAATAGAATATCAGGCTGCAAAGAATTAGTATTTTTACGTTTGGGTGGGTGGTATGACAGAAAATATGGTAAACCGGGGTAAACAAGGAAAGTCATGTTTTACTATTTTTTTCTTTTTTTTGGAGTAAGATCTTACTTTTTTTTTTGTGTATCTTAATTTTACAGTACTCCCACCTGAGAATCTAAATCTTCTCCCTTCAGACATAAATTTGCATCAATCATGTTTAGTCCCATAAGAAGACCAACGATAACAGCTCCTTCTTCCTCCATCATTAAAGCTTCATGCTCATAAAAGTCACTGGTTTGCAAAAAAACAAAAACACGAACATCAGCAACAGTTGTAGTAATATATAGTCACATGTTACCCATTATCTATTGCATTTATTCTCTCCATTTGCGAAATTATTATAAATGTGTATGTGCCTTTTTGCTATAGGTTGAAAGCATCTTTCTTGCTATGGATTACATTCAAAGTGTTTTTGTTGTTCATACCTTCCCCCCTGTTATAGTGATGGTTGTACTGCTTCTAGCCACCCACATAACTAAAATTAGGTTATGGCTAGTCTTCAGCAATCCTCTCAATTTTCACTTTGGGTACGGCCAGTTCAGTCCAAGATTTCTTGTGGTCCAAATAAAGATGTTCTACAGTATAGTGACCCAAACATTTGTTAGGGCTGCTCTACAGATATACAGCATAAGGATGCATTCACACTACGTAACGCCAACGTGTATCACAGCCGTACACGCCGGCGTATACGGCAAGCTCTGCTCATGCCGAGCCGTACACGCCGGCACCTCCCATTCACTTCAATGGGACTGCTCGCAGTGAAAGAAGCAGCCCATTCATTTCTATGGGGAGTGCTCGCATGCCGGCTCCCATAGAAATGAATGGAGCTGCTTTATACGCCGCTTATTCTGAACGTGTTTTACGTTCAGAATAAGCTTCAGTATACGTAGTATGAATGCCCCCTAACAGCTGAGAAGAACGTTATGGCCACATCCTGGGGTACCATGTGGCAAAAATGAACTCGAGCAATCCCTATCAAATTATGTAAACCAGCCAACGAATGTACCTAGGATAGGTAGATATCTATAGTTGTATTGTTTTCTGGTTCTCTGTTCTGGTTTCTTGTTCACAAACATTAACTGGACTTCGGCAGATTTGTTGGACCACGTTGGTGACCGGCAGCAGCATTTTTTGATTTTGAACAAAATAGTCAACAGGGGTTATGTCTTTTTTTTTTAAAATGTCTTTTTTGGGTTTTTTTTTTAATTTACTACTATTGCCTTAGTTATGGCTGACATTTGATTGACAGCCTGCTTCGTTTCTTATTTTGAACTATGTATAGACATAAAACTAAAACTATACAGAAAATGGGAATTTGAATTTTCCAGCTGCATTTCAATATTTGTGGTCTTAGCCTATAGCATTTTTTTGCAAGGATTTAAAAAAATAACCCCAGAATTCAAAATTAATAATATTCTCAATATACTGAAGCCGAATTAGAATCTCATACCAGGCTGCCACATAAGGACGAAGTCTTACACAAAACAATAATCTGTACTACATAAAAGGAGGAAAATGGAATAATTTTCAATGGACTTTTCAAGACAACTTCCCAATATCCATTGTAAGAGTCAAAAAGATGTCGGGTAGTTAAATATGCCACCATGTTTTACACAGCAGGGCCCCAATGCAATGCCTGCTGTGGAGAAGTTAGCTCGGTAGAAGCAGTGGTGTGGACCCAAACAATCAAGATAGGGACATAAAATGTGCAGCAAACTGGGGGTTTTTTTCGAAAAAAACCCTGAAAAATAAATAAAACTTGACTTCAGGCACAAAATGAATAAAACAGAACTGATAACCTTAACTATACATGTGGCTTACTTCCAGCCACACAAACAAAACAAGCGCAATATTGTCTCACCGACTCAGGATTACAGGACAGAAACACACACCTACTTTCACCCCATGGAACTGCACAGAAATGCAGGATCTGCAACCCTTTTCTAGCCCAGTAATGAGCCAAGGAGCTATACCTGGGCTGAGGCCTACTCCAGATCCACCCTAGAGCACACATATGTCAGAAACCAGGGGCTGATATATCTAGACTCTGCCGGTCACCTTCTCACACTGTGATCAGAGACATATCCGATCATGGGCATTTAAATCCTCAGATAACATGGTCAGATGTGATCACAGGCATCTGAGGGATTTTAACTATGAGAACTTAGCTACTGTATGGCATGGATTTTAACTATGAGAATAAATGGTTACCGTGTGGCACGATGGCTGGTGACATTCTGTTCCTATGGCATCCAGGAGGAGCTTAATATCAATTTTCCAATATTACCATAGCCAGTTGATGTATGACAGTTCGAGAAGATGAGGCCAACACATAGACAGGAAAATTAGTCAATTATCGAATTTTAATTATATTATTCTTAGCTTCCCCCTAGTTATCTATATGAAGGGGCCACAACATTCGTACAAGGACTACGGCCTGTTAATTGTTTACATTGGAGCTGCAGTGCTCAGAATTGTATCGTTTTTGTGGCATCTGTACTAGGTATTGCAGCTTTGACTCTTGAAATGGACAATGCCACACGATGCTCTGACCACCAGCCACAAAATGCATGAAATGACAATGAAGAGAGCACTAACTAGTGGGGATGCTGAGAGTGAGACTGCCAATGACCTAAAATTTATGCAAATTGAATAATGTGAATTAGCTAACTCTTCTGATTCAGAATGGGGATGACAGGAGAGAGTTGCTTGTGAAAAGATTAATTTGTGTAGAATCACAGACATTACTTAATATATACAGTACATTGCATATATACACTGCATTCAAAATTATTATGCAAATTGGATTTAAGTTTAAAATTTTCTTTTTTTCAATTATGGGTTAATGATATTGCCTATTACGGCTCTTTGGATCACTGAAATCAATCTCAAACACCAGATCCCAATTAAAAGAAACCTTCTTAACACAGGGGCCCCACGTGGTGGAAACATCTCAATAAAAAAGAAAAAAAAAACGTGCTGTTTAACAGTCACTGTAAGGTGACTAGCGAATTCCATCCACATCCTGTGGAAAAGACCTCTGTGGCAGAGTCTTGTTTTGAGTCATAATCATGGGGAAAGATTTGGTAAATCGTTAAAGTGTGAAAATGACCTCTGCAAAGTATATAGAGTTTCTTACTGACCGCTTTGTTCCATGGTACAAGAAAAACTGGTCAATCCGTAGCAAAATCATTTTCATAAATGACAATGCACCATCTCATGCAGCAAAGAATAACTCTGGGTCAATGGCTGTTATAAGCATAATAGGAGAAAAACTCATGGTGTAGCCACTATCCTTCCCTGACTTGCTGAGAATCTTTGGAGTATCCTCAAGCAAAAGATCTATGAAGGTGGGAGGCACTAACAGCAGCTCTGGGAGGGCTATTCTGACATCGAGCAAATGAATTCAAGCAGATACTATCCAAAAACTCACACGTTCAATAGAAGTAAGAATTGTGAAAGTGATATCAAAAAGGAGTCCTACGATGGCCTTTTAAGGTTAGGCTCACATCTTTGTTTGGCTCTTCATCTTTCGGTTTCCCCAGGGGACACAAACGATGAAAAGCCAAACTGCTAAAACAAATGACTATTTTCAGTTCTACCTATAAAATGCTTAGAAACTCTATATGAAAGGAATTTCCGGCACTCACAGGGAATCATGAAGAATTATGGATTTATTTGAATCCAAAAATTAAACGTTTCGGTCAACATAACCTTCATCAGTATGACTACACTATAATGAAATATACATAATAGAATCAATAAATCATAATGTATAAATGGAATAAACAAAATAAGATCAAACACGTACTTCATCAAAATTCATGACAGGGTCTAAATAAGGTTGTATATTGAAGACATGACGGCATAGTTAAATGATGAGATATGATCCGAATATTACAGTAAATATGAGTAGAACATATGCAGTATAAAGTGGTAGACATGGACTACTATTTTCACAAGTACACTGGAGACAGGCCTCAAACGTATTCTAAGAGGCCATTTGTAAGCAGAATTTCATTTCACAAGAGGAAGTTCTAAATCTATATGTGACTCTTGCTGAGTGTGCCAGGAAATCTTCACTCACAGATGATCAAGGTTTCAAAAGATGTAACTGCAGGGGAAAATGTCTTTCAAGAAAATGTAGCTATGTAATTTGAAATGCCATGACTGCTTGTCATGTTGTAAGAAGTAGAAGGTTGTTTGTTTACAAATGGTAAAAATAAAACATTTCTTCATTTAAAGAGGACCTTTCACCGATTTGGGCACAGGCAGTTCTATATACTGCTGGAAAGCTGACAGTGTGCTGAATTCAGCGCACTGTCGGCTTTCCCGATCTGTGCCCTGGGAAAAGAGCCATCGGTCCCGATACCGTAGCTCTTTACAGTCAGAAGGGCAGTCCTGACAGTCAGTCAGGTACGTCTTTCTCCACAGCAGCACCTATCACGATGTACAGTGTGAGCGGGGAGGAACGCCCCACTCCCTCTGCTCACAGTGCTCGTCCATAGACGAGTATTATCAGGAGGGGAGAGGGGAGCTCCTCCCCGCTCACACAGCACAGCACGATAGGCGCTGCTGTGGAGAAGGACATACCTGACTATCTGTCAGGAACGGCCTTCTGAGTGTAAAGAGCTACAGTACTGGGACCAATAGCTCTTTACCCGGGACACAGATCGGCACACTGTCGGCATTCCAGCAGTATATAGAACTGCCTGTGCCCAAATCGGTGAAAGGTCCTCTTTAACCCATTAAGGACACAGCCCAAAAGTGCCTTAAGGACCAGGCCTCTTTTTTCAAAACTGACATGTGTAACTTTAAATGGCAATAACTTTGAGACGCTTTAACTTACATAAGAGATTTTGAGAATGTTTTTTCATAACACATTATACTTCATGTTAGTGGTAAACATTGATCAATATTTTTGTATTTACTTATAAAAAAAAATAGGAAATTTGAAATAAATTGCAATTTTCAAAATGTGAAATTCTCTGGTTTTCAGGCAGATAGTCATACCACCCAAATACATGAATAAATGTTAACTACCATATCTCTGCTTTATATTGGCATCATCTTTTGTGTTTTAATTTATTTTGGACGTTACAAGGCTTACAAGTGTAACAGCGATTTTCCAGATTTACAAGAAAATTCTCTAAACCAATTTTTTAGGGATGACTTCAGTTCTGAAAGGAATTATAAAGACCAATATAAAAGACCCTCCCCCCCCCCCAAATCACCCCATTTTCAAAACTGCACCTCTCAAATTATTCAAAACAGCATTTGGGATGTTTGTTAACCCTTTAAGCATTTCATAAGAATAAACATAATATGGAGGTGAAATTTAGACATTTAATTTTTTTTCACTAATACATTCATTTAGACCTAAAATTAGCACATTCACAAAGGGTTAAAGGAGAAAATGCATCTCACAGTGTGTTATACAATTTCTCCGGAGCACAGAAATACCCCACATGTGGGTGTAAACTGATTTTTGGGGAGACGGCAGTACATGGAAGGGAAGGAGCCACACTGGAGATTTTGCTGGAATAGTTTTCAGTCGCCATGTCTCATTTGCAGTGCCCTTAGAGTACCAAAACAATGGAAACCCCCCAAAAGTGACCCAATTTTGGAAACTACACCCCTCACAGAATTCGTCAAGGGATATAGTGAGCATTTTGACCCTATAGCCGTTTCACAGATTTTACTAACCTTGGGATGTGTAAGCGAAAAATTACTGAAATGTCCCTTTATCCCCAAAGTTTTCAGTTTCACAAAGGGTTAAAGGAGAAAAAGCCCCCCACAGTTTGTTAAACAATTGCTCATGAACGTGACGATACCCCATATGTGGTCATAATCTGCTGTATGGGAACATGGCAGGGCTTAGAATTGAAAGTGCTATTTGGCTTTTGGAGATTTAGATGTTTGGAATCTAGACGCCATGTCATCTTTGTCATGAGCCTGTAAGGTACCAGAAAAGTGGAATTCCCAAAGAGTTACCCATTTTGAAAACTGCACCCTTGAAAGAATTTACCAGTGGGTGTAGTGAGCATTAGTATTGCAGGGATTGGCAGGAATGAACAGCGGATGGCAAGAGGGAATATATAAGCTGTGTGGAGGACATTGCAAACACCAAATTCCCTACTATATCCCAGTAGCTCCTATGATTGGGGGGGGGGGGCAACTTCTGGTGTCTTCCATTATAAGCTGTAAATTTGGGGTGTCCCCTGATATATACTCGCACAGCTTACATATTCCCTTCCTGCTGCAGCCAGTTGCGTTCTAATGATTTGGTGATTTGGGGGGTTTTGTCTTCACATTGCTAGATGCTATATTTTTCTTAATTTTCTGGTGATGTGGCCATATAAGGGCTTGGTGTTTGCGGGATGAGATGCATTTTGTAATGACACCATTTTTGGGTGCCTACAACTTATAGAATAAATTTTATCAACACTTTCTTGGTGGATTAAAACAAAAACAAAAAACGAGTGATTATGAAGATAATCTTGTTTCCCTTAGTCCTAACAGCGGCACAATGTGGGGTATTTCTGCCCCTGTGTGCTGGTAGGACAGGCGGATATTTAATTAGCCAATAAGATGCGTGGCAGGCCCTATAAGAGGGCACAAGAACCTCCCCTCTGCGTGTAAATACAAAAGTACCTCCATAATATTTATATACAGCTTTTAGACATAAGATATGATTCCCAGGGTGGGAAATCTTGTGCCGCTGTTAGGACTAAGGGAAACAAGATTATCTTCATAATCACTCGTTCCCTATCGTCCTCAACAGCGGCACAATGTGGGGATATAGCAAGCAGGTCCCCAAGATGGGTGGGATTAACCCATAACCGAACTTAAAACGGTATGGGCAAAAGCAGTGGAATCTGCCACTTGGTCCTTCAGGCGATAATGCCGGATGAAGGTAGATTCCGACGCCCAGGAGGCCGCTGCACAGATTTGATCCACCGGCAAGGCACTTTTTTCTGCCTGAGAGGTGGACACTGCCCTGGTTGAGTGGGCATGAAGAAATGCTGGAGCTGACAAACCTTGGGTGGTATAGGCGATTTTAATAGTCTCGGTAACCCACCGGGATATTGTGGCTTTAGCGGCTTTGGCGCCCTTGTTTCTCCCCGTGTAGCTGACCAACAAGTTTTCAGTTCGCCTAAAAGGGCGAGTGCGCTGTAAGTAAATCTGTAGGCATCTGACCACGTCCAGTTTGTGCCATCTTTCTTCTTCAGCAGAAGAAGGGAAAGGAAAAAATACCGGAAGGGAGATTATCTGGTTTCTGTTTACAGCGGATGGAACCTTGGGACGAAAACCCGTGAGGAACCTGAGCTGCACATGGTCAGAGAAAAAGGTGGTATATGGCTCCTCAGCGGACAAGGCTTGTAGTTCACCAACCCGTTTGGCAGTTGTTACTGCCAATAGTAGCGCCATCTTGCCGGTTAATGACTTGAGGGAGATTTCCTCCAAAGGTTCAAATGGATGAACACATAGAGCGTTTAGGACCGGAATAAGGTCCCATTGGTGGACAGGGGTGTTTACCACCGGTCTCAGCCTAGTTGCCCCTTTAATAAAGGTGCTCACTAAGGAATCTTGAGACAAACGCCTCCCCAGATAGGCGGACAGGGCCGCTACGTGTACTTTGAGTGTGGCCACAGCAAGACCTCTGTCTAGTCTGTCTTGAAGGAAGTCCAGGATCGCCTCCGTAGGGGGATCGGTGGAGTCCACTTGATGCTGCAGACACCAGGCATTAAAGATGTTACTTATTCGACGGTAGTTCTTGTTAGTCGAATCTGCTCTGGCGCTGGATAGGGTCTTCAAGACGGCTTGTGACAGTCCTCTATTTCTCAATAGGGACTGGTCAACCTCCAGGCTGTCAGGTTGAGTCTCCTCAGATCCTGGCATCTCAGCTCTCCTTGGGTTACCAGGTCTGGGAGTGGGGGAAGCCTCCAATATATGCCCTGACTCATTTGTATGAGCTGAGCAAACCAAGCCCTTTTTGGCCAGAACGGGATTATGGCTATTCCCGAGGCTTGGTCCTGTCTTATTTTTATCAATACCTTCGGTATGATTGGAATTGGAGGGAATATGTAAAACAGCCTGAACCTCCAAGGGATGGACAGGGCATCCACTGCCAAGGGATTGTCCTCCTGGTACAGGGAGCAGAAGGTCCCTACCTTGGCGTTGAGTCGGGTAGCCATAAGATCGACCTCCGGGAGACCCCATCTCTGGACGATCTGTTGAAATATGTCTGGATTGAGAGACCATTCTCCTGATACGGTAATACCCCGACTCAGCTGATCCGCTACTATGTTCAGGGAGCCCTTTATGTGAACAGCGGACAACTGGACCAGATTCTTCTCTGCCCAGGTGAATATGAGATTCGTCTCTCTCAGCAAGGTTGGTGACCTGGTGCCCCCTTGTTTGTTTATATAAACAACCACCGTCGTATTGTCTGACTGGATCTTGACTGACTTGCCTTTCAATTCCGGGGCAAAGTGTACTAGGGCCAGGTACACTGCTCTGAGTTCCTTGAGATTGGATGACCCCAGCTCCGGACATCTCCATCGTCCTTGTACAGTTTTGTCTTGACAATGGGCTCCCCATCCCCACTGGGATGCATCTGTTGTCAACAGGGTCCACAATGTCGGGACCGTGGACCTTCCGTCTTTCAGGTGTCTCCACCATCTGAGGGAAAGACGGGTAGCGGGAGAAAGGCAGATCTTCTTGTGCAGTCCCCGTGGAGACCTGTTCCAGGTTCTCAACACTTCCATCTGTAGGGGACGCAAATGCCATAAAGCCCAAGGGACTGCCCTGGCCGAGGATGACATCAGGCCCAGAACTCTCATGGCGGTGCGGATGGTTACCTGCCGAGTGCGCAATAGGAATCGTGCACTGGCTTGGATCCTTTCTTTTCTTGGATGGGAGAGGAAGATCTGCATCGCTTCTGAATCCACTAAAAAACCGAGGAATTTCCTTCGGGTGGATGGAACGACTTCGGACTTCTCCCAATTGATAATCCATCATAATTCTTGTAGGAAGTTGGTGGCAAGGTTGAGCTGCTGGAGGAGGGCAGCAGGAGACTGAGCTTTCAATAGCCAGTCGTCTAGATAAGGGACGATGAAAAGACCCTGAAGTCTGAGGGCCGCAGCAACCGGAGCGATCACCTTGGTGAATACCAGTGGGGCGGATGTGATGCCGAAAGGCAGAGCTGTGAACTGATAGTGCTCCCTGTGGCCTGCCATGGAAACGGCAATCCTGAGGAACCTCCTGTGGGAAGGAGCAATAGGGACATGTAGGTAAGCGTCCTTCAAGTCGAGGGTAACCATCACCTCTCCTGGTTGAAGAAAAACAGCCACGGAATCCACGGTCTCCATTCGAAATGACCTCTTTCTGATAAACTGGTTGAGGTACCTCAGGTCTATTATCATTCTCCAGCCCCCGGTGACTTTGGGGACCAGAAAGACGGGGGAGTAAACTCCCAGACCGAGGTCTGAGGCTGGTACCTTCTCCAGGGCGCCCTTGGTAACATAATCGGCGACCGAGGCTTCCAGACTGGACTGCTGAGAAGGTGGAAGGATTTGGGTGATGACGAACCGATCTGGAGGTGGAAGGTGAAAATCGATATGATACCCGTGCTGTATAATCTTCAACACCCATGGGTCTTGAATGTGGGTGGACCATGCTTTGAAAAAGGAGGAGAGACGTCCTCCCACAGGAAGAGGGGCCACAGGGAGCAGCCCCACGTCAAAACTCAGGCTTCCTCTTGGCATCCTCCTTGGAAGCGCCACGTCCGGCACCCCTAGGGCGGTATCTAGAACGCCGCTGCTGAGCCGGGCGTCTATAATTAGAGGAAGAACCTCTGCCTCTAGAGGGAGCACGTCTGCCCCTGGATGCTTGAGGTAGGGACCTTCCCCTACCTTCAGCTAATCCCTCCATAATGGCATCCAAACTTTGGCCAAACACTCTTCCCGGTTCAAAGGGGAGAGCGCAGAGAGCTGCCTTAGATGCAAAATCTGCCCGCCAAGGCTTTAGCCAAAAGGGGTCTACGGGCAGCGGTAGATAACGCCATAGATTTGGCGGAGATCTTCAATTGATGGCGGGAAGCTTCCGCCAGATAATCTGCAGCCCTATGAACTCTCTTCATAGAGGTCAGAATTTCATCTCTATCCACGCCTGCGTCTATATCCCGCTCCAAGGCGGCTAAACGGTTGCGCAGAAAGTCGCCAACCGTGGAGGAGGCTATGGCCACAGAGGCTTGTGCAGAGGAAGCGGAGTAGATCTTCTTTAGAGCAGAGTCCGCCCTGCGATCCAGAGGGTCTTGAAGATTGGAACCATCTTCTAAGGGCACCAGGGTTCTGCGGGACAGCTTGGCTACGGCCAAATCCACCTTCGGGGGAGGCCCCCAGGAATCCCACTGGGCAGTGTCAACAGGAAACAGAGTCTTGAAAATCCTGGAGAGAGAGTGTCCCTTCTCTGGCTGTTTCCACTGCTGTGCCATAAGGTCGGACAGCGTGGCGTCCGCATGGAAGGCAATATGTCCCCCAGAGGCAGACGTGGAGGCTTCCCCGTCAACATCTCGGCCCACTGTAGACCGGATGGACTTCAGCAGCCTGCCTGTTTGTTCATAGTGGAACACAGGTCTGCCGGAAATTACTGAGTCGTCCTCAGAGGAATCATCCTCTGCCACCCGCAGCTGTTCCAAAGGTGGCAGGGAGGAGGAACGGTGCTCAGGGCATGGTCTCTTGGTGAGCTGAGACAAGGTGGCATGGATTCCTTTGAGGGAATCATCCTGCAAAACAAAAGGAGAATACAAGCAAGGGAAAACCTATTTACCCAAGCGATGCCCAAACTCACCATCTCCTTGACCCAGGCCATCATATCTCTGGGAGAGGGCTCCTCAGGTGGAGGACCTCTACACCCGCGACAACGGGCCCATTCATAGCCTAAAAATAATAGGCAAGTTATAGGACCACAATACATCAAAGGGACCAACCCCTTAAACCGCTACCTACCATCAGGGAGCGGTGTGTCGCAATTAAAACAGGAAAGGTGTTTCCTCTTGGCAGAGGATTTCCTCCTACCATCCCCAGGAGGGGTAGTGGAGGATGACATATCCTGCAATAAAGAGATAATAGACCATGCAATACTGTCACCATGCATCATACCATTGCACTTTAAAAAAGGGTAGATCTTACCAGGTTCAGAAGACCGGATCAGTAAAGGTGACAGACAATAACCAGACTCAAGGTTAACAAACGCAATTTAAGCTAGTGAGACCAATAACCAGACTCACAACAATAGCACAGCCTTCCAGGTGCAGCAGGAAGGTACAAGTGACACGGCCGGCCTGACCTTTAACCTGGCCGGCTGGAAATGGGAGGAGCTAACCGCTCCCATCCACTACCCCAAACAGGGGTTAATAAAGACTTTTATCTCCCCTCCCCAGCAATCCCCAAGCCAGGGGAACACTCACCCTCTCCTCCGCTAGGGCTCCGAGTACTGGGAGTGGAGCCTGAAGTGAAGTGAAGATAGGGCTGGCTGCGGCCGCCGCGCCGCGAACTTCCGGTCAAAACCGGAAGTGAGCGCAAGCAAAGTGCGGCCGCCGCGAATGCAGCCATACACAGAAGTTCCGGCTGCCGCACGGACCCGCCGTAACCACGGACGCAGTGGCGTGGTGCGGCACTGAGGATCAGCGCTCAACAGACGCTGAAAGGGTAAGGAGGAGAGGGGAGGGAAGGAGGGGGAGGGGAGAAGGAGGATTCAGGGGGAAAAAACCAACGCAGGCTAACTAGCACCCTCTTTCCTTAGGAAAGAGGGTGACTTTGAACAAAAACATCAAGCTCAACAGCTGAGCCCTGTAAGAGGACACAAGTCCTCACACCTGTCCTCTGTCCACACAGGACAGAAAAAAACACGCAGAGGGGAGGTTCTTGTGCCCTCTTATAGGGCCTGCCACGCATCTTATTGGCTAATTAAATATCCGCCTGTCCTACCAGCACACAGGGGCAGAAATACCCCACATTGTGCCGCTGTTGAGGACGATAGGGAACAGCAATTCTGGCATTGCTTTTTACCTTTAAATTTTTTTTCGCGGTGCAGTGTACAGCATAAGTAACATGTTACTTTTATTTTGCGGGTTGGTACGGTTACAGCGAAACCTCATTTATATTATATTTTTATGCGTTAGTCATTCTGCAGAACAAAAACACATTTGGGGACATAAACCAATGATTTTTGCATCACCATCTTCTGAGATGTGTAATGTTTTTATTTTTCGGTTCACAGAGTTGGTTGAGGGCTTATTTTTTGCGGGACAACCTGTGCTTTTCATTGGTACTGTTTTGGGGGATGTATGACTTTTTGATCTTTTTTTAAGCATTTTTAGTAAGGCAAAATGTGCAAAAAACTTTATTTCCAAAGGGGTTTTTTTCCATTTTTTTTCCCGACGTTCACCAAGCAGGTTAAATATTGTTTCACTTTTATTGTACAGATTGTTACAGACACGTCAATACCAAATATGTATTGTTTTTATTAATATTTTGGATTTTTTTTTTTTTTAATGTAATTCATTTTGCATAGAAAAAGGGAGTTTTGGGGGCTTTATAACTGTTAATTTTTTTTTTTTTGTACACTATTATTTTGTTAAAACTTTTTTTTTGTCCTATAAGTACACTAGAACCAGCGATCAAAGAGAATCGCTGGTTCTATACTAACTATAGACTTGCAATACACGTGTATTGCAGTCTATAGAGGAAGCTAGCTATGCAGACGCATAGACTAGCTTCCTCTCGTCCCGGCAGGATCAACCAGGTAACAGGGGTCTTAGCAGCCTGGGGGGGGGTTACTGGGCAGACCCCAGGCTACAATTTATAGATGCCGGCATCCCCCGATCTCGCCGCGGGGGGTGCCGGCAGCAAGAAAACTAAACCCTTTGCATGACGGCGTCATGTTTGATGCCGGCATGCAAGGGGTTAAACCCACTATCGGAGCTCACTCCAATGGAGGATTAAGGAGCAGCATGTTAGCTATAACTTACAGCTAACATGGGCTCCTGATGCCGCTGCCGGCATCCGCTTAGGGTGCCGTGATCGCATTGAAAAGTACATCTAATACCGCAAACACCAAGCCCTCATATGGCCACATTGCCAGAAAATAAAAATAAAAATCTAGCTTGTACAATGTGAAGACAAAAACCCCAAAAGTCGCCAAATCATTAGGACATAAGTGGCTGCGACTAGAAGGAAATGTATATGCTGAGCGAACGTTTTCAGGGGACACCCCATATTTAGAGCTTATGAGAGAGAATATACCAGCGCTGATCCCCCAGAATGTGCCTCTTCCCTGTCCGTGTCATAGGAGCTAGTGGGAAAACAGAATGGGATTTGGTGTACCCAATTTACTCCGCACAGCTTACATATTCACTTCGGGGTTACTAATGCTCACTACATCACTTGATAAATTCTTTGAGGGCTGCAGTTTTCAAAACTGGGTCACTTTCTAGAGGTTTCCACTGTTTTGACACCTCAAGGGCTTTGTAAATGCGACATGGTTCCTGAAAATGATCACAGCCATATTTGCCCTCTAAAAGCTCCTTGGCGCGCCTTCCCTTCTGTGTCTCACTGTGCGTCCATATATTAGTTTACACCCACAAGTGGGGTACTATGGTAGTCGGGAGAACTTGCATAACAAATTGTGGGATGCGTTTTCTCCTTTCTCCTATTTTTCATAATTAAACACAAAACATATCAACCAAAATTTACCACTAACATGAAGTACAATGTGTTACGAAAAAACAATCTCAAAAGCACTTTGGTAATTTAAAGCATTCCAAAGTTATTGCCACATAAAGTGACATGTCAGTTTTGAAAAATCGAGTTTGGTCAGGAAGTCAAAAAGTGCCATCAGCGGGAAGGGGTTAAACTGATTCCAGCAAAATCTGTCCTCCAAAATTCCAATAGTGCTCCTTCTGTTCTTTACCCTACTGTATATCCATACATTAGTTTACTTCATTATGTGGGATAATTTCATGCTTGGGAGAAATTGTGGCACGAATTTTCTGCTATAACCCCTTATGAATATGTAACTAGGGCTAAATGAATTTAGTAGTGACAGAAATGGAAAAGTGTAAATTTGACCTCTATTTTGTTTTAATTACTGTGAAATCCTGAATGGGTTAAAAAGAAACTTTGTAAATGTTATGAATTCTTTCAGGAGTGCAGTTTTGAAAATGTGGTGATTTATAGGGGTTTCTATTAGTGAGGCCCCTTTTGAACTGAACTACTCCCTTGAAAAATGTGTTTTGGAAATATTCTTGAAAATTTGGAAAATTACTGATT
Source organism: Leptodactylus fuscus (assembly GCF_031893055.1). Lineage (NCBI taxonomy): Eukaryota > Metazoa > Chordata > Amphibia > Anura > Leptodactylidae > Leptodactylus > Leptodactylus fuscus. Next base: position 182,257,697 of record NC_134269.1, on the reverse strand, counting down.
GGCTTGTATAATATCTGAAAAAAAATGAAACTGTGATTAAAGGTTTTTTCCAGGCAAAATTGTTTTTTTTTTTTTTTAAAAAAAGTCTATTAATGCCATTAATGGGTTAATAAATGTACTTATATACTTTTTAGTGTGTTTTGAGTGATATCTGGGTGTCTCTGGGGGCCCCTAGTGTCTCCTACTTTTGTTTACATCCTTCTGCTTCCTGCTATGTAATTTCCTAACCACTCTCACCTCTCTCCCCCCTATTTACTCACTACCCCCATACACCCCCTTCCTGTCTAGCTATCCTTCGTATCTTAGCTATCCTATATGTCCTACACTACCTACTCAGCCCAACCCCCGACCCATATTACATACTTGCATTTCTTCCTGTGATACGGCCTCTTCTCCTCCTGTACTGTGTGCATGCTCCTTTTCCACCATCACCACTACTGCGCATGCGTAGACACGCAGTAGAGGCAAATTACCGGCATCAGTGCGTGCACACTGCTAGGAGAAGAGTGGAAAAAGAGGAGAAGAGTGCAGAGTGGAGAAGAGGAATAGAGTAGAGAAGAGTAGAGAGAAGAGTGCAGAGTGGAGAAAAGGAATAGAGTAGAGTAGAGTAGAGTAGAGTAGAGTAGAGTAGAGTAGAGTAGAGTGCAGAGTGGAGAAGAGTGCACACCCTGCCAGTAGAGGAGGACCCGTCTCTCCAGAAGAAGCCGTGGATGGTATGTATGATTGTAAGTATGAATGAAGTGGATGGGGAAGGGGGGACAATCTGTTTCCGGAAATGGGGAAACGGATCGTCACCGGATTATCATAAAATGTCCCTGAGACGGTCATGTGATGGGTAAATATAGATTTTTTTTTTTGATTTTTTTTTATCAATAATGTCATTTAGAAAGTAGGAGGGGGGAGGGTGTTTAGATTAGTGTAGGGATTTCAAAATATTCCGGACAACCACTTTAACCCCTTCCCTACATCCGCCATAATAGTACGTCGCATGTCGGGTGTGTAACTATGGTGACCGGCCGGGAGTTGTGCGGCCGTCATAGCTGCCGGGTGTCTATTGCTTTAAACAGTAGACAACCGGCTCTAATGTCTCCGATCGGTCCCCGGACCGATCAGAGGCATTAACCCCTCCGGCACCACGGTCAAAGGGGCTGGAGGCGCCATTTTCCCGGCGGCGCATGGGCGCCGCCATTTTGCTGGTGATCGCCAGCTCCTGGAGCATGCTCCAAGGCCGACGTCACGTTGCCATGACAGCCAGGAGCCTTTAAAAGGCTCCCCGGCCAGACTGCAATCTCTTTCTTCTGCAGGCTGGTCTATGCAACCTGCAAAAGAAAGGATGATTTTTTGCAATGCATTGCAATGCATTAGCATTGTAATGCATTGCATTAGTGATCAGACCCCCTGGGGATCAACACCCCTAGGGGGTCTAATAAATGCAAAAAAAAAAAGTGCCAAACCGCCGGTTTTTCACTGTTTTGATTCTAATAAAAATTTGAATAAAAAGTGATCAAAGCAATAGTATTTCCCAAAAATGGTAAAACTAAAAAGTACACTCGGCCCCGCAAAAAAAGACGCCCTATGCATCCCTGTACACTGATGTATAAAAAAGTTACGGCTGTCAGAATATTGCGACTTTTAGAAAAAAAAAATTTTTTAGCACAGTTTTGTTTTTGTTTTTTAAGGGGTCAAAATGTAAATAAAACCATATAAATTTGGTATCCCTGGAATCGTATTGAAACACAGAATACAGGGGACATGTCATTTTGGCTGCACAGTGAACGCCGTAAAACCGAAGCCCGTAAGAAAGTCGCAGAAATGCATTTTTCCTTCAAATCCACCCCATTCTGAATTTTTTTCCAGTTTCCCAGTACATTCTATAGAATAATTAATGGTGGCATCATGAAGAAAACTTTGTCCCGCAAAAATTAAGACCTCATATGGCTCTGGGAGCAGAGAAATAAAAAAGTTATGGGGTTTAGAAGGAGGGGAGTCAAAAACGAAAAATCAAAAAATGCCATCGGTGGGAAGGAGTTAACGTTTGAGGCCAATATAAAGCATAGATATGGAAAAATGTATTTATGAAGTAATTTGAGTAGTATGACTTTGTATATGAAGGGCATGCAAACTTGTAGCTTGAAAACTACATTTTTTTTCAAAATTTTCACGAAATTACCAATTTTTCCAGAATCAAAGACAAAACATATCGACCAGAATTTACCAACGACATGAAGTATAATGTGTCACGAAAAAACAAAAACAGAATCCCTTTGATAACATAAAGCATCTCAAAGTTATTACTATATAAAGTGTCAGGTTTGGAAAATGAGGCCTGGTCTTTAAAGGGGTATTCCCATGTACATAATTATTTTTAAATTTGTAGATTTTTTACAAATATAAGTAATTAAAAATTCTGCAAAGTTTTAAAGATTTTCTCTAACTTTCTTAGGGCTCGTTCACATCTGCGCCCGTTCTCCGTTCTGCAGGTTTCCGTTTCCTGCACAAAACAGAGGCAGGAGACGGAAACCTGCAGGACTCTCTCACCCATTCATTTGAATGGGTTTGAAAGCTGTTCGGCCGTGAGCGGTGGTGAGCGTTTTATCCTAGCCGCCGCAAAACCATTTTTTAAAATCCGGACACAGAGTCGGACATGCAGTACGCTGTGTCCGGCTTAAAAGAAAACTGTTTCGCGGCGGACAGCATAAAACACTCACCACCGCTCACGGCCGGACCCGGTCTGTGGTTCCCGTCTTCTTGCATGCAGAAGACGGAAACCACAGAACGGAGACCTGAACGCAGGTGTGAACCAAGCATTAGTAGTGACAGTCTGTTATCTTGATCGGTTAGCATGGATACAACCACTAATGCAGAAACTTTCTAAGGTCAGAAATGATTTCTTTATTGTGGCCGGGATATCTTCTGATACATGTAGTGTCCCTGCCTGATAACCCAGCTACAATAAGAAAATCATAGCTTAGTTCCTGACAAGTCCTAGACCACAGAAAGTTTCTGCATTTGTGGTTGTATCCATTGGCAACCGATCAAGATAACAGACTGTCACTACTAAGAAAGTTAGAGAAAATCTTTAAAGCTTTGCAGAATTTTTAATTACTTATATTTGCAAAGAGGAGATGGTGGCGTGGCAGTTCTTTGATTTGTGTTGTATTTTCTATGTTTTATTCCTTTTCCTGTTCTGTACATGTTTTTCTTGATTACCCTGTTTATTTTGTTGCATCTCCTTCAATAAAACTAGTTTAACCACTTCAGTACCGGGCCAATTTGTGGTCCAGGACCAGACACATTTTAGTTTTATTTTGTATGTGCGGTTTTGAGGGCTGTAACATTTTTCCCGTATGTCTCAGTCAACTAATTTTTGCGTCTTTTTTCGGGAACACATAGCGCTTTATTTTTATGTTATTTTTATTTTCGAATGTGTTTTAATTTTTGTTATATCCAGGAAAATATAAACAAAATAGGAGGGAAATTGTGTCTGGTTTTCAATAACACAAAGTGTCACTGAAAAACTTTATAATATAGTTTTTCCTCTCCGTTACGGTAATTTTTATTTTGTATGGTGTAGTTGGGGGTGGGGGCTATAACCTTTAATAACAGCGTTTTATTAGCGTATTATTTTTTTTATTATTATTTTATTTACATTTTTTTTTAAACTTTTTTATTATACTTTTATTTAATTTTTTTTTACAGATTGTGTCCCCATAAGGTGATAAGAGACCTTTGGGGACATCTGATCACTTATTTTTTTTGTACTGGAGGCTGATTTCTCCTATAACTGGGGCTGCTACATTTAGCCTCAGTTGCAGGAGGACTACAGCCTCCTGCACGCTGTATGCACAGCTTACTGAGCTGATCTGAGTCCTGTAGGACCCAGCAGCTCCTGTAAGACTCTGCTCCCAGCGGATCACGTGTCCGCCGGGTCAGAGGGCAGCTGAATTATGGCTGCGTCCATAGCTGTCCATAGCTCATTGAGCGCTGTATACACAGCGATCCAGAAGGCAGGGACGGGAATAAATCTGCCCTGTCTTCTCTCTGGGAGCTCCGGCTGAAGTTACAGCCGGCTCCTATTGAAAGCAGCTGCACGATCTCCGTGCAGCTGCTGTGTTCTGACTGGACGTACAGGTACGTCCTGTCAGAAATAGGCAACCACTTCCTGGACGTATATAGTCTATGGGCGGTCCAGAAGTGGTTAAAAAAAAAAGTTTGAAATGAGGCCGGGGCACAAATGAAGGATAATAGATTTTAAGTGATGGGACAATGAACCAGTGAATTATTCAGATAGTTTTCACCTTATAATATGGGGCGACTGGTATATTCCTTTTGAGATTTTTTTGTCTTCTTTTGAATCAACATGGTACGATTATAGGTTGGACTTGATAAGGTTGAAAAAGATTCAGGTTGATCAACTATGTAGCTATATAACCTGAGTGGCAAGGGACAAAAGTGTGCAGGAACACTGGGTGGAAAGTATACTTTGAAGTTTAGGGAAGTAGGAGTCAGGAAGAGGAATAGCTACCATGCAAAACATATACAAGATCAGGGGTAATGCCATCATTTTGACAATGGCAATTCTGCTCGCCCAGGACAGCATTGGTTGGGAGAAAGCTGTTAGGAGAGAAGAGATTTTGGCCAGAAGAGGGACATAATTTGCAGAAAATAGATCAGAACTCGGTGCTGTCAGGGAGATGCCAAGGTACGTAATGCGAGAATCATTCCATTGGTAGGGAAATTGAAGACTAAGGACTCGTCTCAAAGGGGGAGGGATGACAATGGGCAGAAAGTGTGTGAGGCATTAATAAACAAATGAAACAAGAGCTACGGTTGGTAAGTGCGGATCCTTTTATCCATTTGATACTTCTGTAGAAGTTGGTTGGATAGGTCCTTTTCTGTATAGTACCATGCATATGTGCTTTCACGGTTAAGATCTGCCAGCTACTAGCCATTTTGTCTATAAAGTGATATTTGAGTGCTATGATCATTTCACAGAGCTTAATAATACTGAATAATACTGTTGAATAATACTTTGTGGAATCACTTTAAAAGGGTAATGCACAAGGTGCCGCACGGTGCTCTCTCTTGTGTTTTCTAATGGGCAGAATCTGGGACTTGGAAGGGTTTACTCTATAATAGGAGACCCTTCTAAAACTCTCAAGGGCAGCAGTAGCTGCACTCAAGGAAGAACTAGGGGAAGTCAGAGCCAGTATAACATCGTCAGCGTATAAACCGATTTTGTGTTGCTGACGCCCCACAGTAATACCTCCAATATTTCCATCTGCCCGAATGGACTCCGCCAGGGGTTCCATCACTAAGGCAAAAATGACAGGAGACAAGGGGTATTCCTGACGGGTTCCATTCGAGATCCGGAAGGCGTCGGACAAAAAGCCAGAGGAAAGCACACTTAGCAGACTTAAAGACAAGGACCATCCCAAATTTATCTAAAAGGCTATCAAGATAGCTCCAGTGAACCCTGTCAAAAGCCTTTTCGGCATCCAGGGCCAAAAGCAGGGAAGGTACACCATCCCTTTCGGCTTTCTGGATAAGGTCTATAAATCTCTGTGTGCCCTCCGGTGCCTGTCTGCCAAACACAAAGCCTACCTGATCAGGTTTGATCAGCTGGAGAAGGAGGTAGAGGAGACGCTCAGCAAGGATTTTAGCATACAATTTAACGTCAATGTTTAAAAGCGAGATAGGTCTGAAGTTGGCCGGTATGGTGGGAGACTTGCCTGGTTTCGGAAGAGTTACTATGGTAGCAGACAACATCTCTTCCGGAAAATGCTGTTCCTCCACCGCCCTCCCAAACACTTTCAAAAGATGAGGAGATAGGATATCTGCAAATTTTTTATAATAAATCCCCGAAAAGCCGTCAGGTCCAGGGGATTTAAACGGCTTCAGCGAAGATATGGCCTCTTTAACTTCCAGTAAAGTAATAGGGGTGGCCAGAGATTTAGACTGTTCAGGAAAGAGGCGAGGGAGGGACACCGAGTCCAAAAACTTATCAATTTCATCCTTAGTAGGCTGGGAACACAGTGGGTGGAGAAATATGAGAGCTAGAAGTATAGAAGGACATTTCCCTTCTAAAGGTCTTGTGAACAGTAAACTTTTGCATGGAAAAGTTCATTTAAGATTTTTTATATTCATATGACAGAAACATCCAAATCATTTATCCCTTATCTCCTGAAAGATGGTAGTCCCTGAGGGTGCCAGAATACCTTTTTATGTTCTATAGATGAGTTGTGTACCATAGAGAAGTAGATAATTTTTGTCCACACAAATTATGACACCCATAACAGTTTATCAATGAGTTTTTGATGCAAGTTTCTATGCAAAAAATAGCAACTCATCCCACTGGAAAAGGGTTATGAAAAAGCATATTGCAATACTAAAATTACCTTAGCAGTTCCTTGTGATCAATAAGAACTTGCAGGTAGTCAGCCACTTTCTTTTGCATCAATGCAAGGTGCAACCAGGCTCTCCCTCTACCAACAGAAGTCCTAAAAAACAAGAATTTTAATTGACACAAAAAAATACTAGATTTACCATATATCAAGAATACTCCATACATTATTATACTCTGACATATTCCTTTCGATTACTGTCCAATAATCTAGAATAATTGATAATTCAGCTCTTATCAAGTCATAAGGCATGACTATGCCAAATAACAATGAAAAACAAACACATAGCACAGCTGGAAAAATATATCTTTATAGAGTAACAGGCCTACATATATATACCAGCCTATACCCCTTTCAAAAATGTGTTGTTACCTACATAAATGCCACAAAACGGAAAAGAGAAAAAAGGTAAACACAACACGCAACATTATGAAAATTTTAAAAAGGATTTTTATTAAATTATATTAAAAAGATGAACACAAATACAGGAAAATTTTCCCAAAGGGTCGACACTGAGTGGATGATCAATTCCAATAATCGTAATAAATATAGCATTCACAATTAGAAGGATACATAACATCATAACTGGATAAATACAAAATACTAATACGTTTATGCCTGAAAAAAAGTCAATAAGAACTTCATCAATGATTTCGATTAACCACAAGAGGGCAGTATAACTATAGCGACAAAAATATCTCCCTGTCAATAAGGATGTCAATAAAAATGTCCTACAAACGCCTATAAAATAGCATGAATAAAATATCTGATGCATGAAGACATAGATGCATTGAAGAAATATATTTATTTTAGCAAACAACATACCAAATCAATGTTACTGCCTGACCAAGACAGAACACCAGCACAGTGGCTGAATCGTTTACATAAGTATTACAAGCATTTACTAATTCATGCTGGGGCTATAAAGTAACAATACTAAGGACATATTGTGACCAAGAGGCATTCAATTGCTTACCCATGAATATTGGTTTTTGATGGAGTATCCACAAAACCACAGGCCGACCACCCGACGCGCATTTCGGCTATTTGACTTCGTCAAGCTGTCAGACCAAGTCCGGCCGTGTGCGCCGGTGAGCGTTTTATGTTCTCCGCCGCGAAACCGATTTTTTTAAACCGGACACAGAGTACTGTATGTCCGACTCTGTGTCCGATTTAAAAAAAAAAAAACGGTTTCGTGGCGGAGAGTATTAAAAGCTCAGGGCTCGTTCACATTTGCGCCCGGCACTCCGTACTTCAGGTTTCCGTTTCCTGCATAAAACTGAGCAGGAGATGGAAACCTGCAGGAGTCTCTCTCACCCATTCATTTGAATGGGTGAGAGAGATGTCCGGCCATGAGCGGCGGTGAGCGTTTTATGCTCTCCACTGCGAAACCGGGTTTTATAATCCGGACACAGAGTACTGCATCAGGGCCGGCTCCAGGTTTTTATGGGCCCTTGGGCGACAGAGCCTCCTTGTAAAGGAGGTGGGGGAGTCGAGACACTGTGTGTTGCAGATGAAGTGAGTGACATCACACAGGAGTGTGGCGTCACCAACGCCATACCTCCCAATTTTTAAAGAGCAGAAAGAGGGGCAAAATGTGCGGCGCACTCTGCGCGCCGCGGCATATTTGGCTCCACCCACTTATGTTGACTCTGCCCATTCTCATTAATTTATCATGTGCTCCCACACAGTATAATCCTCCTACAGTCACCCGTAAATTATATGCCCCCCCTCCATCTCTCCCCCAGTTTCATATACACCCTTCCTCTGCCCCCAGTTTCATGTCCCCCCCTCCATCTCTGCCCCCAGTTTCATCACGTTCTCCCCCTTCATCTGCCCCAGTTTCATGTCCCCCGTCTCTGCCCCAGTGTCATGCTGTTCCACCCCCCCATCTGCCCCAGTGTCATGCCCCCCCCCCCTCCATCTCTGTGCCCAGTTTCATGCCATTCTCTCTCCGCTCTCACTCCATTCACATAAGCGATTAAAGCAGGACCTGTGTGTGACGTCATCGCGCCTACACACGCACGCCGGGCCACAGCTTTAAAGCAGAAGCTTCAAATGAATGGGTTTGAAAGAGTCCTGCAGGTTTCCGTTTTCTGCTCAGTTTTGTGCAGGAAACGGAAACCTGCATGAACAGAGACCAGGTGCAGATGTGAACGAGCCCTAATACTTATGTAAACAATTCAGCCACTGTGCTGGTGTTCTGTCTTGGTCAGGCAGTAACATTGATTTGATATGATGTTTGCTAAAATAAGATATATTTCTTCAATGCATCTACCTCTTCATGCATCAGATATTTTATTCATGCTATTTTATAGGCGTTTGTAGGACATTTTTATTGACATCTTTATTGACAGGGACAGGGAGATATTTTTGTTGCTATAGTTATACTGCCCTCTTGTGGTTAATCGAAATCATTGATGAAGTTGTTATTGACTTTTTTTCAGGCATAAACGTATTAGTATTTTGTATTTATCCAGTTATGATGTTATGTATCCTTCTAATTGTGAATGCTATATTTATTATGATTATTGGAATTGATCATCCACTTAGTGTCGACCCTTTCGGAAAATTTTCCTGTATTTATGTGTGTTCATCTTTTTAATATACTTTAATAAAAATCCTTTTAAAATTTTTCATATTATGTTGAGTGTTGTGTTTACCTTTTTTTTCTTTTCCATTTTGTGCCAAATAACAATGTATCAATGGTTGTGTAGGTCCAAGTCTCGGGGTCCCATGTGACTTGAAGCAGTGTGTCATTTATGAAATGAAGAACCTGCAGATGCCAATACTCCGTCTTGATGAAGAGTGAAGGGATTAGAATCTTTATTACGCTGTGGAAAGAGCCAGTTCTGCTGATTTTCAAGATAAATTTGACACATAACTAAGTTTTTCTCAAAAACAAAAGTGCCTTAAATCTTTCTTTGAGAAATGGCACAAATCACATTTACATTTAACCCCTTCCAGCCGCTTTCTTTTTTTATTTACATTCTTTATGCACTTTACAAAAGACATCATTTTTTTTCACATAGCTGTATGAGGGCTTATTTTTTTTGCTGGATAAATTGTCCTTCGCTATGGTACCATATAGTTTGATATTCTGTAAAATGTACTGGGAAACTGCAACTATGTTCATGGTGGATTTAGAAAAAAAAATGCATTTGCATTGTTATGTTTTAAACACGAATGATAAGCAAAGATAATCAAATTATATAAAATATAACATGTATTAAATATGCGCTAAAAAAGTGACAAACATCATAAGTGCCATACACAAACATATCGATCATATATCGACATGTATTTCAATATATTGGCTTAATCCCAAAACAGGGATAACCTATAATATATTCTATATAGGTCATCTATTCAACTCACCACTCCATATAATTGCCCAAATAATGTGAGATATGAGTGCCCTACAAAGATTCCAATAAACCTGCAGGTCCAGTCTAGGTAACTTATAACATTAAAAATGTCCCCCCACTGCACCCCAATAAGCTCCATCCCTTACAAGGGCAGTCCCAAGCTAGCCCTGAAAACAGCCTTGTTAGTCCCTTTATGTATTTCCTCTTGTGGGCAAACCAAGATTCTTCAGGAAACAAACACGCTAGCTATAATCTATAGAGTTGCTACTGCCCTGTAAGGGCAAGCTAACAGATTGGTGCACAACAGTTGGTAGGCAGACAGCAAGTAATGTTTGTGTAGTGTCTTAATATCTGTTAGCTTGCCCTTACAAGGCAGTAGCAACTCTATAAATTATAGCTAGCTTGTTTGTTCCCTGAAGAATGTTTGTTTGCCCATAAGAGGAAATACGTCTGCTTTATAAGGCAGGGATCTCAACAACAGTAGTTTTTTCTGCAGTCTGAGCTTCACTTGTGTGTTCCACTTACTTAATTTCAGGAAGATTTCTTATGTTTGTAAAAATGTCAGCTGACTCAGGGCAAAGTTTTTCCACCAGTTCCAAAGGGCCAAAGAAGGATTTATTTTGACCAATAAAGCTCTTTTTCACTGCAAAAAAAATAATGCAGATTTGTCATTAAAATTTAAGATTTTTTTTTTTTAATGTTAAAAACACACACACAGGACATTCAGAATTTGGCATAAACAGCATGAAGCAATGAACCTATTCTGTCAGGTGTTAGCGGTTTGGGCTGATGGCGGTTGAATACTGTTTGGTAGAATGCTTTCTTAGCACACCCTGGGTCCATTTGATAACAAATTGCTGCTGTCAAAGGGATCCTATCATTAATGATTTCACAATAAGAGTGCCATAACCCAAAGGATCTAGAGCAACCAAGATTGATTTTAAATCCACAAGTGGGTGCCCCCCAAAAGGAAATGATAAAAAGTAACTAGAGATGAGCGAACACTAAAATGTTCGAGGTTCGAAATTCGATTCGAACAGCCGCTCACTGTTCGAGTGTTCGAATGGGTTTCGAACCCCATTATAGTCTATGGGGAACATATACTCGTTAAGGGGGAAACCCAAATTCGTGTCTGGAGGGTCACCAAGTCCACTATGACACCCCAGGAAATGATACCAACACCCTGGAATGACACTGGGACAGCAGGGGAAGCATGTCTGGGGGCATAAAAGTCACTTTGTTTCATGGAAATCCCTGTCAGTTTGCGATTTTCACAAGCTAACTTTTCCCCATAGAAATGCATTGGCCAGTGCTGATTGGCCAGAGTACGGAACTCGACCAATCAGCGCTGGCTCTGCTGGAGGAGGCGGAGTCTAAGATCGCTCCACACCAGTCTCCATTCAGGTCCGACCTTAGACTCCGCCTCCTCTGGCAGAGCCAGCGCTGATTGGCCGAAGGCTGGCCAATGCATTCCTATGCGAATGCAGAGACTTAGCAGTGCTGAGCCAGTTCTGCTCAACTACACATCTAATGCACACTTGGCACTGCTACATCAGATGTAGCAATCTGATGTAGCAGAGCCGAGGGTGCACTAGAACCCCTGTGCAAACTCAGTTCACGCTAATAGAATGCATTGGCCAGCGCTGATTGGCCAATGCATTCTATTAGCCCGATGAAGTAGAGCTGAATGTGTGTGCTAAGCACACACATTCAGCTCTACTTCATCGGGCTAATAGAATGCATTGGCCAGCGCTGATTGGCCAGAGTACGGAACTCGACCAATCAGCGCTGGCTCTGCTGGAGGAGGCGGAGTCTAAGATCGCTCCACACCAGTCTCCATTCAGGTCCGACCTTAGACTCCGCCTCCTCCAGCAGAGCCAGCGCTGATTGGCCGAATTCCGTACTCTGGCCAATCAGTGCTGGCCAATGCATTCTGTTGGCGTGATGAAGCAGTGCTGAATGTGTGTGTTTAGCTCAACTACACCGGTGGAGTAGTTGAGCTAAGCACACAGATTCAGCTCTGCTTCAATCAGCGCTGGCCAATGCATTCTATTAGCTTGATGAAGCAGAGTGTGCACAAGGGTTCAAGCGCACCCTTGGCTCTGATGCAGCAGAGCCGAGGGTGCACAAGGGTTCAAGCGCACCCTCGGCTTTGATGTAGCAGAGCCGAGGGTGCACAAGGGTTCAAGCGCACCCTCGGCTCTGATGTAGCAGAGCCGAGGGTGCACAAGGGTTCAAGCGCACCCTCGGCTCTGATGTAGCAGAGCCAAGGCTGCACAAGGGTTCAAGCGCACCCTCGGCTCTGATGTAGCAGAGCCGAGGGTGCACAAGGTTTCAAGCGCACCCTCGGCTCTGATGTAGCAGAGCCGAGGGTGCACAAGGGTTCAAGCGCACCCTCGGCTCTGATGTAGCAGAGCCGAGGCTGCACAAGGGTTCAAGCGCACCCTCGGCTCTGATGTAGCAGAGCCGAGGGTGCACAAGGGTTCAAGCGCACCCTCGGCTCTGATGTAGCAGAGCCGAGGGTGCACAAGGGTTCAAGCGCACCCTCGGCTCTGATGTAGCAGAGCCGAGGCTGCACAAGGGTTCAAGCGCACCCTCGGCTCTGATGTAGCAGAGCCGAGGCTGCACAAGGGTTCAAGTTCAAGTTCAGCACTGCTTCATCACGCCAATACAATGCATTAGCCAGTGCTGATTAGCCAGAGTACGGAACTCGACCAATCAGCGCTGGCTCTGCTGGAGGAGGCGGAGTCTAAGATCGCTCCACACCAGTCTCCATTCAGATCCGACCTTAGACTCCGCCTCCTCCAGCAGAGCCAGCGCTGATTGGCCGAATTCCGTACTCTGGCCAATCAGTGCTGGCCAATGCATTCTGTTGGCGTGATGAAGCAGTGCTGAATGTGTGTGTTTAGCTCAACTACACCGGTGGAGTAGTTGAGCTAAGCACACAGATTCAGCTCTGCTTCAATCAGCGCTGGCCAATGCATTCTATTAGCTTGATGAAGCAGAGTGTGCACAAGGGTTCAAGCGCACCCTTGGCTCTGATGCAGCAGAGCCGAGGGTGCACAAGGGTTCAAGCGCACCCTCGGCTCTGATGCAGCAGAGCCGAGGCTGCACAAGGGTTCAAGCGCACCCTCGGCTCTGATGTAGCAGAGCCGAGGGTGCACAAGGGTTCAAGCGCACCCTCGGCTCTGATGTAGCAGAGCCGAGGCTGCACAAGGGTTCAAGCGCACCCTCGGCTCTGATGTAGCAGAGCCGAGGGTGCACAAGGTTTCAAGCGCACCCTCGGCTCTGATGTAGCAGAGCCGAGGCTGCACAAGGGTTCAAGCGCACCCTCGGCTCTGATGTAGCAGAGCCGAGGCTGCACAAGGGTTCAAGCGCACCCTCGGCTCTGATGTAGCAGAGCCGAGGGTGCACAAGGGTTCAAGCGCACCCTCGGCTCTGATGTAGCAGAGCCGAGGCTGCACAAGGGTTCAAGCGCACCCTCGGCTCTGATGTAGCAGAGCCGAGGCTGCACAAGGGTTCAAGCGCACCCTCGGCTCTGATGTAGCAGAGCCGAGGGTGCACAAGGGTTCAAGCGCACCCTCGGCTCTGATGTAGCAGAGCCGATGGTGCACAAGGGTTCAAGCGCACCCTCGGCTCTGATGTAGCAGAGCCGAGGCTGCACAAGGGTTCAAGCGCACCCTCGGCTCTGATGTAGCAGAGCCGAGGGTGCACAAGGGTTCAAGCGCACCCTCGGCTCTGATGTAGCAGAGCCGAGGGTGCACAAGGGTTCAAGCGCACCCTCGGCTCTGATGTAGCAGAGCCGAGGCTGCACAAGGGTTCAAGCGCACCCTCGGCTCTGATGTAGCAGAGCCGAGGCTGCACAAGGGTTCAAGCGCACCCTCGGCTCTGATGTAGCAGAGCCGAGGGTGCACAAGGGTTCAAGCGCACCCTCGGCTCTGTAACCTCGGCTACATCAGAGCCGAGGGTGCGCTTGAACCCTTGTGCACCCTCGGCTCTGCTACATCAAAGCCGAGGGTGCGCTTGAACCCTTGTGCACACCCTGCTTCATCAAGCTAATAGAATGCATTGGCCAGCGCTGATTGAAGCAGAGCTGAATCTGTGTGCTTAGCTCAACTACTCCACCGGTGTAGTTGAGCTAAACACACACATTCAGCACTGCTTCATCACGCCAACAGAATGCATTGACCAGCACTGATTGGCCAGAGTACGGAATTCGGCCAATCAGCGCTGGCTCTGCCGGAGGAGGCGGAGTCTAAGGTCGGACCTGAATGGAGACTGGTGTGGAGCGATCTTAGACTCCGCCTCCTCCAGCAGAGCCAGCGCTGATTGGTCGAGTTCCGTACTCTGGCCAATCAGCGCTGGCCAATGCATTATATTAGCCCGATGAAGTAGAGCTGAATGTGTGTGCTTAGCACACACATTCAGCTCTACTTCATCGGGCTAATAGAATGCATTGGCCAATCAGCGCTGGCCAATGCATTCTATTAGCGTGAACTGAGTTTGCACAGGGGTTCTAGTGCACACTCGGCTCTGCTACATCAGATTGCTACATCTGATGTAGCAGTGCCGAGTGTGCATTAGATGTGTAGTTGAGCAGAACTGGCTCAGCAATGCTAAGTCTCTGCATTTGCATAGGAATGCATTGGCCAGCCTTCGGCCAATCAGCGCTGGCTCTGCCGGAGGAGGCGGAGTCTAAGGTCGGACCTGAATGGAGACTGGTGTGGAGCGATCTTAGACTCCGCCTCCTCCAGCAGAGCCAGCGCTGATTGGCCGAATTCCGTACTCTGGCCAATCAGCACTGGCTAATGCATTGTATTGGCGTGATGAAGCAGTGCTGAACTTGAACTTGAACCCTTGTGCACCCTCGGCTCTGCTACATCAGAGCCGAGGGTGCGCTTGAACCCTTGTGCAGCCTCGGCTCTGCTACATCAGAGCCGAGGGTGCGCTTGAACCCTTGTGCACCCTCGGCTCTGCTACATCAGAGCCGAGGGTGCGCTTGAACCCTTGTGCAGCCTCGGCTCTGCTACATCAGAGCCGAGGGTGCGCTTGAACCCTTGTGCACCCTCGGCTCTGCTACATCAAAGCCGAGGGTGCGCTTGAACCCTTGTGCACACTCTGCTTCATCAAGCTAATAGAATGCATTGACCAGCGCTGATTGAAGCAGAGCTGAATCTGTGTGCTTAGCTCAACTACTCCACCGGTGTAGTTGAGCTAAACACACACATTCAGCACTGCTTCATCACGCCAATAGAATGCATTGGCCAGCACTGATTGGCCAGAGTACGGAATTCGGCCAATCAGCGCTGGCCAATGCATCCCTATGGGAAAAAGTTTATCTCACAAAAATCACAATTACACACCCGATAGAGCCCCAAAAAGTTATTTTTAATAACATTCCCCCCTAAATAAAGGTTATCCCTAGCTATCCCTGCCTGTACAGCTATCCCTGTCTCTTAGTCACAAAGTTCACATTCTCATATGACCCGGATTTGAAATCCACTATTCGTCTAAAATGGAGGTCACCTGATTTCGGCAGCCAATGACTTTTTCCAATTTTTTTCAATGCCCCCGGTGTCGTAGTTCCTGTCCCACCTCCCCTGCGCTGTTATTGGTGCAAAAAAGGCGCCAGGGAAGGTGGGAGGGGAATCGAATTTTGGCGCACTTTACCACGCGGTGTTCGATTCGATTCGAACATGGCGAACACCCTGATATCCGATCGAACATGTGTTCGATAGAACACTGTTCGCTCATCTCTAAAAGTAACCTTTATTAAATATGTTTAAAACAAAAACACTTTGTTAAAATAACAGCTGTTAGCCTCCAAGGAAGCCCGGTAAATATAAATCATCCACCTGATACTGTTGAATAGCCCCTAATGCAGTGGTATACCGACCTAAACAAAGTCATATAGATGTGGTTTTTTAACCCCTTAAGGACCAGGCCATTTTTTGGTTTCGCATTTTCGTTTTTCCCTCCTCACATTTCAAGAGCCATAACTTTTTCATTTTTCAGTTCACAGAGTCACATGATAGCTTATTGTTTGCGGGACAAATTGTACTTTGTAATGGCACCATTCAATATGCTGTGCAATGTACTGGGAAGCTGGAAAAAAATTCAGAATGAGGCGCAATTGGAGAAAAAATGCATTTGCGCCATTTTCTTATGGGTTTAATTTTTACAGCATTCACTGTTTGGTACAAATGACATGTTACCTGTGTTCTACGTGTCAGTACAAACGCGGTGATACCAAATTTATATAGTATTTGAAATTTTTTGATACTTTTAAAAAAATGATAAACTTTGCAAAATAGAAAAAAAAATTTGTGTCATCATGTTCTAACACCTGTAACTTTTTCATATTTCCATGTATGGAGCTGTTTGTGGTGTCTTTTTATGCGGGACAAGATGACGTTTCTATTGATACCATTTGGGGAAAGATCCGATGGTTTGATCACTTTTTATTCAATTTTTTATAGGAGGCAAAGTGTTGAAAAAAACGCTTTTTGGCTGTTTTTATTTTCTTTTGCCGCTACGCCGTTCGCAGTACGGGATAAATGTTTTAATATTCTAATAGTTCAGGCATTTTGGAGCGCAGGGATACCTAATATGTTTATGTTTAATGTTCTTTAATTACTTTTATAGCTGATCTAGGGAAAGGGGGGTGATTTGAACTTTTATATTTTTTTTATACTTTTAAAAACTTTTTTTTTTCTTCTGTTACATTTATGATCAGACCCCTTAGGTACCTTGAAACCTAGGGAGTCTGATCGCTCATACTATTCACTGCAATACTACAGTATTGCAGTGAATAGGAAAATCGCAGCACTTCTATTAGACGATGCCTCTGGCATCGTCTAATAGATCTCGTGCAGAGACAAGCCTGGAAGCCTTCAATAGGCTTCCGGCTGTCATAGCAACCGATCACCGCCCTCTTGTGACGTTCAGGAGGGCGGCGATCGGCAAAACATGGCGGCGCCCATGCCGCCGGCGCCGTTTACACACTGCGGTCACGTTTGACCGCAGTGTGTAAAGGGTTAACAGCAGCGATCGGCTCGGGCACCGACCGCTGCTGTTAGTGGCAGGTCCTGGCTGCCACTAGCAGCCGGCATCTGCCGTGTATGGAGCGAGCTCAGCGTGTGAGCTCGCTCCATACATCCCCATGCGACCCATGACGTACAGTTACGTCAAGGGTCGCTAAGGGGTTAAAGGATAACAAAGTAGCCAAGATTGTTTCCTACTATGTAAGAGGAATAAGGATATGTATCCAATTTGATGTAATTGGTGTTCCTCCCTATAGACTACACAGAGTCCAAATGCCAGTTTGTTTCAATTTGGCTTTGCCTAAACATTAGAGATGAGCGAACAGTGTTCTATCGAACACATGTTCGATCGGATATCAGGGTGTTCGCCATGTTCGAATCGAATCGAACACCACGTGGTAAAGTGCGCCAAAATTCGATTCCCCTCCCACCTTCCCTGGCGCCTTTTTTGCACCAATAACAGCGCAGGGGAGGTGGGACAGGAACTACGACACTGGGGGCATTGAAAAAAATTGGAAAAAGTCATTGGCTGCCGAAATCAGGTGACCTCCATTTTAGACGAATAGTGGATTTCAAATCCGGGTCATATGAGAATGTGAACTTTGTGACTATGAGACAGGGATAGCTGTACAGGCAGGGATAGCTAGGGATAACCTTTATTTAGGGGGGAATGTTATTAAAAATAACTTTTTGGGGCTCTATCGGGTGTGTAATTGTGATTTTTGTGAGATAAACTTTTTCCCATAGGGATGCATTGGCCAGCGCTGATTGGCCGAATTCCGTACTCTGGCCAATCAGTGCTGGCCAATGCATTCTATTAGCTTGATGAAGCAGAGTGTGCACAAGGGTTCAAGCGCACCCTCGGCTCTGATGTAGCAGAGCCGAGGCTGCACAAGGGTTCAAGTGCACCCTCGGCTCTCCTACATCAGAGCCGAGGGTGCGCTTGAACCCTTGTGCAGCCTCGGCTCTGCTACATCAGAGCCGAGGGTGCGCTTGAACCCTTGTGCACACTCTGCTTCATCAAGCTAATAGAATGCATTGGCCAGCACTGATTGGCCAGAGTACGGAATTCGGCCAATCAGCGCTGGCCAATGCATTCTATTAGCCCGATGAAGTAGAGCTGAATGTGTGTGCTAAGCACACACATTCAGCACTGCTTCATCACGCCAATACAATGCATTAGCCAGTGCTGATTGGCCAGAGTACGGAATTCGGCCAATCAGCGCTGGCTCTGCTGGAGGAGGCGGAGTCTAAGATCGCTCCACACCAGTCTCCATTCAGGTCCGACCTTAGACTCCGCCTCCTCCAGCAGAGCCAGCGCTGATTGGCCGAATTCCGTACTCTGGCCAATCAGCACTGGCTAATGCATTGTATTGGCTTGATGAAGCAGTGCTGAATGTGTGTGCTTAGCACACACATTCAGCTCTACTTCATCGGGCTAATAGAATGCATTAGCCAATCAGCGCTGGCCAATGCATTCTATTAGCGTGAACTGAGTTTGCACAGGGGTTCTAGTGCACCCTCGGCTCTGCTACATCAGATTGCTACATCTGATGTAGCAGTGCCGAGTGTGCATCAGATGTGTAGTTGAGCAAAACTGACTCAGCACTGCTAAGTCTGCATTCGCATAGGAATGCATTGGCCAGCCTTCGGCCAATCAGCGCTGGCTCTGCCGGAGGAGGCGGAGTCTAAGGTCGGACCTGAATGGAGACTGGTGTGGAGCGACCTTAGACTCCGCCTCCTCCAGCAGAGCCAGCGCTGATTGGCCGAATTCCGTACTCTGGCCAATCAGCACTGGCTAATGCATTGTATTGGCTTGATGAAGCAGTGCTGAATGTGTGTGCTTAGCACACACATTCAGCTCTACTTCATCGGGCTAATAGAATGCATTGGCCAGCGCTGATTGGCCGAATTCCGTACTCTGGCCAATCAGCACTGGCTAATGCATTGTATTGGCTTGATGAAGCAGTGCTGAATGTGTGTGCTTAGCACACACATTCAGCTCTACTTCATCGGGCTAATAGAATGCATTGGCCAATCAGCGCTGGCCAATGCATTCTATTAGCGTGAACTGAGTTTGCACAGGGGTTCTAGTGCACCCTCGGCTCTGCTACATCAGATTGCTACATCTGATGTAGCAGTGCCGAGTGTGCATCAGATGTGTAGTTGAGCAAAACTGACTCAGCACTGCTAAGTCTGCATTCGCATAGGAATGCATTGGCCAGCCTTCGGCCAATCAGCGCTGGCTCTGCCGGAGGAGGCGGAGTCTAAGGTCGGACCTGAATGGAGACTGGTGTGGAGCGACCTTAGACTCCGCCTCCTCCAGCAGAGCCAGCGCTGATTGGCCGAATTCCGTACTCTGGCCAATCAGCACTGGCTAATGCATTGTATTGGCTTGATGAAGCAGTGCTGAATGTGTGTGCTTAGCACACACATTCAGCTCTACTTCATCGGGCTAATAGAATGCATTGGCCAGCGCTGATTGGCCGAATTCCGTACTCTGGCCAATCAGCACTGGCTAATGCATTGTATTGGCTTGATGAAGCAGTGCTGAATGTGTGTGCTTAGCACACACATTCAGCTCTACTTCATCGGGCTAATAGAATGCATTGGCCAATCAGCGCTGGCCAATGCATTCTATTAGCGTGAACTGAGTTTGCACAGGGGTTCTAGTGCACCCTCGGCTCTGCTACATCAGATTGCTACATCTGATGTAGCAGTGCCGAGTGTGCATCAGATGTGTAGTTGAGCAAAACTGACTCAGCACTGCTAAGTCTGCATTCGCATAGGAATGCATTGGCCAGCCTTCGGCCAATCAGCGCTGGCTCTGCCGGAGGAGGCGGAGTCTAAGGTCGGACCTGAATGGAGACTGGTGTGGAGCTATCTTAGACTCCGCCTCCTCCAGCAGAGCCAGCGCTGATTGGTCGAGTTCCGTACTCTGGCCAATCAGCACTGGCCAATGCATTTCTATGGGGAAAAGTTAGCTTGCGAAAATCGCAAACTGACAGGGATTTCCATGAAATAAAGTGACTTTTATGCCCCCAGACATGCTTCCCCTGCTGTCCCAGTGTCATTCCAGGGTGTTGGTATCATTTCCTGGGGTGTCATAGTGGACTTGGTGACCCTCCAGACACGAATTTGGGTTTCCCCCTTAACGAGTTTATGTTCCCCATAGACTATAATGGGGTTCGAAACCCATTCGAACACTCGAACAGTGAGCGGCTGTTCGAATCGAATTTCGAACCTCGAACATTTTAGTGTTCGCTCATCTCTAAACATTAAGGTCAGTAACCATATATTACAAAACCCACTAGCTGCCAAAATTTATGTAAATAGCAATCCCTAGCATGGCTCTCGCCCAGCTTGAGATGTTAACTACGCTATCTGAATGGCAGGTCTAGTGAAGAGGTTAGGGGCTGGTGGGAAAGATGTTAACAAGATGGCTCTAATGCTATGAAAATCACAGCGATGATAGCGTACAAGAATGGTGGAGTGAGTCTGATATTACTCCACTCCTGGCAGTTACAACGTCTCAACGCGTTTCATTACCCTAATGTAACTCATCAGGAGACTATCTTTCCTCCCTGCCTGGACTACAGATAAAGTTTTCTCTACACCCTGATTACGGTGTGCGGTCAAAACCGCATTTCCCAGGACCCAGAAGGAAGGTCCCAGTACTCAAATGGAGGCCGACGCCGCGCTCGGCACACTCCGTTCCTATATAGATTCGGAGTGTAAAGAAACCCCACCCCCTCACCACACAGCCCAATCAGCTCGCGTCAGAATCACTGACGTAACATCGCATCATAGGAAAGGGCGTGTGAAAGGTGGGGATAGTCAAAGCGCCACTCAAGCACCATGGTGTGATCCCAAAAGAAAGAAAGGTAAGTATATGATAATTCCAATAAATGTTTATGGCTAAAGATCATGTCAACAGTGTGATACTGAACATAAATTAGGCTAACAGAAAGAGCCTTAAACTCATCACAACATGACATCGCTCCGTAACATACAACGATTAACCATTATATTACCGCAACCGCAGATGCAATGTCTAAACAAGATTAACCCCTACAGAGGTAAGTTGCCCTAATAATGGTGCCGGAGCCTACAGCATGTTTCCTCAGCCTAACATGTTATACCAACATGCTCCCCAACATAACATCACTCCGTAGCACATATAGATTAACCATTGTGTTACCGCAACCACAGACGCAATGTCTGAACAAGGTCAGCCCTTAACCACATGAGGACCGCCGTACGTAAATTTACGGCCTCATGTGCTGGTACCTAAAGACCGGACTATTGTCAAAATA
Source organism: Leptodactylus fuscus (assembly GCF_031893055.1). Taxonomy (NCBI): domain Eukaryota; kingdom Metazoa; phylum Chordata; class Amphibia; order Anura; family Leptodactylidae; genus Leptodactylus; species Leptodactylus fuscus. The sequence goes on along the minus strand of NC_134269.1, from coordinate 182,236,566 downwards.
CGTCCGGCCTTTAGGTACCTTGTTGGCGGGGGGAGGGGTGCAGAGGGGGCAAGGGTTAGGTGTTACTAACACCTAACCCCTTCCTCCATAACGTCCAGTCGGAACTGAGTCCCTGAGAAAGGGATCCGCCGACAGGTTAACCCGATCGGCACCCCCCGCGGCGAGATCGGGGGGGTGCCGATGTCTGTAAAAGGTAGTCTGGGGTCTGGCCAGTGACCCCAGACTACCGGAGCCCCCACGTACCTGGTGATCCTGCCAGGCGGTGGAGGAAGTGAGCGATGTGTCTCACTTGATCTGCAGCTTACAGGACACGAGCAGGTTCATGTCCTGCTCGTGTCCTGCAAGCTACTATACAGAATCAGATGGTGCTTTCATCAAAGCATCAACTGATTCAAGTGTCCTAAATGGACACATGAAAAAGTAAAAAAAAAAAAGTGAAAAAATAAAATAAAGTGTATAAAAAAAAGTAATAAAGTTATAAAGCCCCCAAATCTCTTTTTTTTCTATAGAGAATGAATTATATAAAAAAAACTTTAAAAATTAATAAAAACAATGCATATTTGGTATCGCCGCGTCCGTAACAATCTGTACAATAAAAGTGTAATAATATTTAATGTACACGGTGAACGTCGGAAAAAAAAACGGAAAAAACTCGCCGGAAGTAATGATTTTTCACCATCTCATCTTACAAAATATGCTATAAAAAGTGATCAAAAAGTCATATGCACCCCACAACAGTGCCAATAAAAAAGCACACATTGTCCCGCAAAAAATAAGCCCTCAACCAACACTGTCAACCGAAAAATAAAAATGTTACGCCTCTCAGAAGATGGCGATGCAAAAAACATTGATTTATATCCTCAAATGTGTTTTTGTTCTGCAGAATTAGTATCGCATAAAAAAATAACATAAATGAGGTATCGCCGTAACCGTACCGACCCGCAGAATAAAGGGAACATGTTACTGCTGCATGGCGAAAAATTAAAAAGGTAAAACTCAATACCGGAATTGATTTTTTTTTTTCTAAATCCAGCAAGAAAGAGTTAATAAAATGTATTCAGTATGTTGTAGGCACCCAAAGATGGCGTCATTACAAAATGCATCTTATCCCGCAAACAACAAGCCCTTATATGGCCACGTCACCAGAAAAATAAAGAATTTATAGCCTCTACCAACATCAAGACAAAAAAACACCAAAATCGCCAAATCATTAGAACACAACTGGCTGCGGCAGGAAGGAAATATATAAGCGGTGCGAGCATATATCAGGGGACACCCCATATTTACAGCTTATGAGCGAAAAGACACCAGTAGTGACCCCCAGAGTGACTCCCCCAATCATAGGAGCTACTGGGACATAGTAGGGAATTTGGTATTTGCAATGTCCTCCGCACAGCTTATATATTCCCTCTTCGCCATCCGCTGTGCAGTCACGTCTGGGATACTAATACTCACTACACCCCCTGAGAAATTCTTTGAGGGGTGCAGTTTTCAAATGGGGTCACTCCTTTGGGGAATCCACTTTTCTGGTACCTTTACAGGCTCTACAAACATGACATTGTGTCCAGATACCAAACATCAAAATCTGTGCTCCAAAAGCCTCATCGCGCTCCTTCCCTTCTGCGCCCTGCTGTGCGCCCAAACTGCAGTTTATGCCACATGTATGACACTGGTGTACCCAGGATAACGGACGTAATGTCATATGTGGGTATAAACTGATATTAGGCACAGCCGGACACAGAAGGGAAGAAGGGTTATTGGGTTTTTGGAGCGCAGACGGTTTGGTTTTTGGATGCCATGACACTTTTGCAGAGCTGAAACACCAGTAAAGTGGAATCCCCTGATATGTGACCTTATTTTGGAAACTACACCCCTGAAGGATTTATCCAGGGCTACAGAGAGCATTTTTAACCCCCAAGTGTTGCTATAACTTATTATCCATAAATGAATACGAAGCTGATTGTGAGAGGTGAAAATGACCATTTTTCCAGGAATACGTCATTTCAGTGCGTAATATGTTGTGCCCGCCTTGTATCAGAGATGAACGCTCTAAAAGCTGTTGTGCCCGGGATACCCCCTACCAGTTTTTGGAGTGTCTCTGCTGACATAAATCGGGCACAACATATTGGCACTGAAATGGCGAATCTCTGGAAAATTTTCATTTTTAACTTCTCATTATCAGTTGCGATTTCATTTCTGGAAACTAAATAAATGCAACACTCAAAGGTTAAAAATGCTCCCTACACCACTTGATAAATCCCATGAGTGGGGTAGTGTCCAAAATAGGGTGACATGTCTGCGGATTCCACTTTATTGGCAATTCAGGGGCTTTACAAAAGTGACGTCCAAAAAACAAACTGTGCTCTAAAAACCAAAATAGCGCTCCTTCCTTCTGTGCCCAAACAGCCATTTTTACCCACATATGGCATTAAGTCTGTTATTTGGGGTACACCAGTGTCATACATGTGGGCATACACCGCCATTTGGGTACACAGTAGGGCGTGAAGGAGCGATATGTGCTTTTGGAGTGCAGATTTATATTCTTTGTTTTTGGACACCACATCACATTTGCAGAGACCCTAAAATTGTCCCTACAAAATAGGGTCACTTCTTGGTGAATTCCAGTTTACTGTCACCTGTGTAGTTTCTAAAATGGGGTCACTTTTGAGGGGTTTCCATTGTATTGGTACTTTAGGGGCTCAGCTAATGCGACATGGCACCAGAAAACTATTCCAGCAACATCTGCTTTCCAAAAGCCAAATAGCGCTCTTTCCATTCTGAGCCCCACTATGTACCCATACAGCAGATTATGGCCACATATGGGGTATTGCCGTGTTAAGAAGAAATTGTGTAACAAACTGTGGGGGGCTTTTAATTCTTTAAGTACTTGCAAAATTAAAAATATGGCGCTAAGTGGACGATTAATTTGAAAAAAAGTAATTTTTAATTTTTATGTCCCATTGTTAATAAAATCTGTGAATCAGCTGTGAGGCCAAAATGCTCACCAAACCCCTAGATAAATTCTATGAGGGGTGTAGTTTCCAAAATGGGGTCACTTTTAGGGGGTTTCCACTGTATTGGTACTTTAGAGGCTCTACAAATGCGACATGGCACCTGAAAAATATTCCAGCAAAATCTGCCCTTCAAAAGCCAAATAGCGCTGTTTCCATTCTGCACCCCGCGATGTTCCCATACAGCAGATTATGGCCACATATGGGGCATTTCTGTGTTCAGGAGAAATTCTGTAACAAACTGTGGGGGGCTTTTTCTCCTTTATCCTCTTGTGAAAATGAAAAATTTGGGGCTAAATTGACAGTATGTTGGAAAAAAAAAGTAAAATTTCATTTTCATGCCCCAATGTTAATAAAATCTGTGAAACAGCTGTAGGGTCAAAATGCTCACTATACCCTTTGATATGTTCTGTGGGGGGTGCAGTTTCCAAAATGGGGTCACTTTTGGGGGGTTTCCACTGTATTGGTTCTCTAGGGGCTCTGCTAATGCGACATGGCACCTAAAAATTATTCCAGCAAAATCTGCCATCCAAAAGCCAAATAGCGCTCTTTCCATTCTGAGCCCCGCCATGTACCCATACAGCACACTATGGCCACATATGAGGTATTGCCGTGTTCAGGAGAAATTGTTTAACAAACTGTGGGGGGCTTTTACTCCTTTAACCCCTTTTGAAAATGAAAACCTTGGGGATAAAGTGACATTTTAGTAATTTTTCATTTACACATCCCAATGTTAGTAAAATCTGTGAAACAACTGTAGGGTCTAAATGTTGACTATACCCCTTGATGAATTCTGTGAGGGGTGTAGATTCTAAAATGGGGTCACTTTTGGGGGTTTCCATTGTTTTGGTACTCTAAGGGCACTGCAAATGAGACATGGCGCCTGAAAATTATTCCAGTAAAATCTGCTGTTCACACACCCAGTGTCGCTCCTTCCCTTCCATGCACTGCCGTGTGCCCAAAAATCAGTTTACACCCACATGTGGGGTATTTCTGTGTACGGGAGAAATTGCATAACAAAATCTGAGATGCATTTTCTCCCTTAACCCTTTGTGAATGTGTTAATTTTAGGCCTAAATGAATGTATTAGTGAAAAAAAATGAAATGTCTAATTTTCACCGCCATATTATTCTTATTCTTATGAAATGCGTAAAGAGTTAACAAACATCCCAAATGCTGTTTTGACTAATTTGAGGGGTGTAGTTTTGAAAATGGGGTGATTTATGGGGGTTTCTATTATACATGCCTTTATAATTCCTTTCAGAACTGAAGTGGTCCCTAAAAAATTAGTTTGGGGAATTTTCTTGTAAATCTGGAAAATCGCTGTTACACTTGTAAGCCTTGTAACAGCCTAAATAAATTAAAAGACAATCAAAAGATGATGCCGATATAAAGCAGAGATATGGTAGATAATATTTATTCATGTATTTGGATAGTATGACTATCTGCCTGAAAAGTAGAGAATTTCACATTTTGAAAATTGCAATTTTTTCCAAATTTCCATCAAATTTCCTAGTTTTTTTTATAAATAAATACAAAAATATTGATTAGTGTTTACCACTAACATGAAGTACAATGTGTTACGAGAAAATAATCCCAAAATCACTTGTGTAAGTTAAAGCGACTCAAAGTTATTGCTATTTAAAGTGACACTCAGTCACTGTCAGTTTTGAAAAAAGAGGCCTGGTCTTTAACGCACTTCTGGGCCTGGTCCTTAACCGGTTAAAGAGGTGAGTTACCCTCAAATTGGTACCGGAGCCGCCAGCATATTTTCTGAGCCTCACATGGTACACAACAAGCTCCCCAAATCCCACATTATGTGGTTATAATTCCCACTCCCTCTAAGGTGACCAATTGATGGAGTATATAATATGGTAGCATGTTTCTGATTATAGTGATATGCTGATGTCGAAAACATATCAAATGCTGTAGTTATATGTATCGTTAATAAACAAAATATTACTATGTAACATGACCTTTTAAGGGAACCAAAAAACATTTTTATTTTAAATAAACGGTAAGTATGAAATTCCATCGTTCAGACCTCTAGGCTTGACTGATGCGAATTTAAATATCCAAAAAGCCTCACGGCGTAGAATCTGTGCATCCCAATCACCTCCCCTCACTGACTTGGGTACCCTTTCAATAATCTGAAATTTAAGGGCAAAGGGGTCCCCCCCATGACATTCCCAGATATGTTTGGCTACGGGCGTATCAGCCCGTCTCACTACATCGCCAACATGGTCCATCACTCTACGTCTCAACTGCCTCCGAGTTTTGCCCACATAATTTTGTGGGCAGGGGCAGGTGATCACATAAATAACCCCTTCGGTTTTGCAGTTGGCGAAATCTCTGATACAAAAAGTGTGGCCAGTGGCGCAAGCCCGGACTTCGGTGCCACGCTGTATATAGGCAAAAGCCCGACAGGATCCACACTTAAAAGTTCCAACCATCTGGGATCTATTCAGCCAAGTTCCCTCATTTTGTGGGGGTGATAGGTGGCTATGAGTTATTATATCAGCCAAATTTTTCCCTCTACGGAAAGTGATGGAGGGATTTTCAGGGATGACAGAACGTAGATCCGGGTCCTGTTTGAGTATACTCCAATGCGTCCTCATGAGGTTAGTGACCTCTCTGGCGCAATCATCAAACGGCCCGATCATACGAATAAGTCTTTCATCATCTCTCCTATTTCTAGGGACCAGCAAAGATTCTCTCGGGGTTCTTCTAGCTGATTCCCTTGCTGCCCTCAATAGTGCTCTGGGATAACCACGAGAGGCAAAACGTTCTGTAAGAGCCCTACTCTCGGTGTCATAATCCTCAATATTGGAACAGTTCCTCCGCAAGCGAAGGAACTGTCCCTTGGGGATACCCCGTTTTAGGGACAGCGGATGGTGGCTGCCCCATTCAAGGAGAGAATTGGTCGCCACTGGCTTCCTGAATAAGGTTGATGTAAAACTACCATCAGCTTCCATGCACAACTGTACATCCAGGAACGGTAAGATATTGGGATGAAAGTAGGACGTGAACCTAAGGTTGAGTTCATTCACATTGAGAGCCTCCACAAACTGGTCAAACTCAGCTGACGTGCCGGACCACACCAAGAATATGTCATCAATGTACCTGAGCCACAGCACAATGTGCCGGGCCCAGGTCTCTGCGTGTTGTCCGAACACGACAACCTCTTCCCAGTGTCCTAAATAGATATTGGCGTAAGTAGGATAGTTATTAAATGTAGTTAAACGTGAGTGGTAAACTATATATATAATAATATATATACTCAATGCTATACTCAAGTACTCAATGCTCACATACTTTTAGCTTAATTGTGTGTTTGCCTTATTGCACTTTGCACTATATATACTATAGGATACATTTGGCTCCTTCTGGTAGCATATGTATAATCTGGCCTTATGCTTTAGCTTACCTTGCTGGTCCATGTGGAAATATATATATATATATATATATATATATATATATATATATATATATATATATATATTCTGTTTACCACTCACGTTTAACTACATTTAATAACTATCCTGGGCAGTATTGGACTCTTTGCTGTGCTCTTTTTTTGTACATTTATCTGTGTGTTACTCGCATCATCTATTTTGTATAACTTTTTAATGTGATACTATTAAAGTTTGTATATTCTTATTACGAGTTTTGGTCTATTTTTGACCTCACTATTTTGAGTTTCTGTATACCTATTTCTTTGTTTTGTCTAACAGCTTTCTTATGTCTGATGTCTTTGCGCGACTGGGTAGAAAAAACCCCCCACTAATTGTAACAAAAATGTCTACATGCTAAATATATATTTTTTTTTATAGTTAATCCTACTAATATCCTACTAATATTAATCCTACTAATAAAGTTTGGATGTTTGTTACTCAATCACGCAAAAACGGCTGAACGGATTTGGATGCAATTTGGCACATAGTTTGCAAATTCGATTAACACATAGGCTACTTTTTATCCCGGTAAATGACATGGCTTCACAACTGATATGAATTTACTGTATGTTCATATACTATATTAAACTGCTCTTGGCAGCAGCATTATCTCAGCTAATTGCAGATTGCTGTTAAAGCCAGTTATGTTATCTCTCTATGTAAACACACAGATAACACTATAACATTGTGTACAAGCATTTGCATATTACCTAATCTGCTCCAGTGCTGAGACACTGAGATGGAAAACCCCTTTAATTCAAATTGGCAGTTTGCCAATTTTAAACATGTCGGGAAAAAGAAAATCTAATTTGTCGCAAAATTCTAAAACAACAAGAGCTATGAAGGTAGCCAGAAGTCAACAGAATTCTCCTCAAGTGGAGCTGAGGAGGATTGAGCAAGCTAGGTGTCAAGTGGTTCTTACAGCAGCCAAAATACCGAAGCAGGTGGATCCTCGATGCCAACAACACGTTCATTATATGGCGTCTCAGCAGTGGTGTAACTAGGAATGGCGGTCCCCTGTGGCAAACTTTTGACCCCCCCCCCCCCCAAACCGACGTCGAAGACCCCGACCGACCCCCTCCTCCGCACTGTATTATGTTCCTTAGTAAGCCCTGCACACAGTATTATCCCCCATAGTGGCCTCTGCACACAGTATTATCCCCCATAGTGGCCCCTGCACACAGTATTATCCCTCATAGTGGCCCCTGCACACAGTATTATAGCCCAGAGTGGACACCCATAAACAATTATTATACTCTGGGGTCTTTTCAGACCCCAGAGTATAATAATCTGAGACCGGGGGGGAATAAAAACATAAAAAAAATTAGTTTCTTACCTGTCCCGGCTCCTAGGCTGTCTTCTCCGCTGGCGTCCTTATAAAATGACGTCAGACGTCACTGACCCGGGACGCAGGCCGGGTTCACGTGACGTCAGAGACGTCAGAAAGGAGGCCTGGCAGGATCATGGAGAGGTAAGTAACACTGTTTACATTCCCTTACCTCTCCCGATCCGCCGATCATTATACTTGAGTATAATGATAGTGTCTGTGGGGCCCGCAGTGTCAATTACTGATCCCGGCCCAGCCAGGATCGGCAAGTGAATAGGGCCCATAACGGCCTATTTAAAAAAAAAAAAAAAAAAAACGGTAGAGGCTGTCACAGGAACTGCTGAGATGGCGGAACAATCACAGGCACGGCGCAAGGAACAAGTTCAGCAGCAGGACAGCTTGAAAGTTGCCGAAATGCCGAAGCAGGCAGATCATCGATGGCAGCAATTTGCTGAATATAGACGGATCATCGACGCAAACAACACGCAGACGAAGTCGCGGGCAGTGGCTAGTGTTTATACTATTATAGTCTATGGGGTCTGTGTGCTTATACAGCACAGCACTTGCAATTGTGTTTGTATTCCTTTTGTGGGGGTCCCCATGCGGAGTCCTCTGGACAGAATACAAAAGCAGATGTGAACCAACCCTAAGGGAAGCTTTTAGGACTTTTATCATCACTTTTATCTACAAAATGTAACTCTTTATAGTGATGATAGTAAAATGAAAGAGACTTTCCATTTACTTTGTGCTAGCAGAGCTCAATCCCCTGCCAGCTCCCACCATCACCTACTTCCTGGAATTTTGCTCTGTCTCAGCAGAGAGTCTAGCTAGAGATAACATAAGCAGTTTACTAGTGGGTAATTTACACATGGACCAGGGGTCCAGAAAATAAGCCATGCTGAATATACAACCTAATTTTTTTTTGTTGAAAAACTATATAAATGTGTAGCCCCTGTGATGAGAAAAACAAGGAAAGCAAATTTTAATATCTTTACGTGCAATAGTACATATAAAAACAATTCTATTTTATTAAAATAAGCAAAATTTTAAAAAAAAAAAATCACACTTTATACCATTCATCTACTTCTAGCAAAAAAAAAAAAAAAAAGTTCAACTTATCACACAAAAACTAATTATTTCAAGCCTTATTTGTCCTGGAAAAAAACATGGTGAAAATTGTTGGGATATGCAAAGTCATTAAAAAAGATATTGCTGTGTAAAGCAATGCATACCAAAGTGCTAAATCTGACCTGAGCATTGGGGCATCAATGATGCTTGGTCCTGAAAGGGTTAAGATTCTGTTTTTTAAATAAATAAATAAATAAATAAATATATAATTTAAAAAAAAAAAAAAAAGAACCTGGTCTGGTGGACCTCACCAATTCATACTGATGTCTTCTAGGGCTTCTGTCAACGTTCCAGTTTTGCAATAAAAGGTGGAGTAAGGTTTAAGGTCCCCGTGCAGCAAATTGTTGCAAAAAAACAATGCGGAAAAGACTGCAGTGGGAATGAATCACGTCTTTTCCTGAAGCTTTTTTTTTTTTGGCAGAAAATCTACCGGATTTTCCTCATTTCTGCCCCTATTATACCTATATTGAAAATGCCAGCGTTTCCGTATGCATAATTAACATGCTGTGATTTAGAAAAACTACAATGTTTTTGAAATCACAGCATTTCCACAGCAGATTTTTTTCAGTAATATGTGAAAGGGATTAGCCACAATCGTATCCATTTTGCATGTACTGTAAAACACAGTGTTTTTTGTTGTGGTGTTTCAGTCTCTGACAAAACACTACATTTTTGCCACTTGGGGCCCTGGCCTAAGGCGCACGACTGTTGGCTAGGTCAGTGTGCTATCCATGTTTTTCCCATTCATTATTGTTGTCCCACGCACATTACCATTTATTACATGAATCAGTGTGCAAACTGACTGTCCAGGCCACAAAATTCAGGACCGGTCCTATTCTTGTCCGATTTTGTGGCCTTGCTTCCTCGACCCACATTCATTGAATGAACGGGGCTGCCAAAGCATAGCCGGTGCTGATCAATCATGGCCAGCAGCGCGCACACACGTTTGTGTGCAACGCGCCTAAATGTGGATAGATCAGAGCCCTTAGTGCACGTGTAAACAGAGACTAAGGCACGTTAGAAAAGAAATTACCTTTTAAACCATGTTTCAAGCAGTGTTCCAGTACAAAGAAAAACTGTTGTAGTGGAGGGAAATCAGAATCCAGGCTTCTGTCCAGATTTAGAGCTGACTGGATCAATACCTTTATAGTGATCTTCATCATATTCATTAAGTTAGTGCGTTCATCCATCCTGATTCTTGTATGCAAGACTGAAAGATACAAAAGAAATCATTTACATCTACTGCTTCTATCACATTAACTAAAGACTTCCTTTAATTGATAATACAAAAGGAAGCAATCGGTGGCATAGCTAGCAGTGTTAGAGGGGGCGGGTGCAACAATACCAAATATGCATTGTTTTTATTAATTTTTAGCTTTTTTTATACAATTCATTTTCTATAGAAAAAAGGGAATTTAGGGGGCTTTATACTTTATTCATTTTTCTCATACACTTTATTTTTCACTTTTTTTTTTATTTTACCTTTTTATGTGTCCCTTTAGGACACTTGAATTAGTGATGATTTGATAAAAGCATCACTAATTCTGTATTAGATGCTGCAGGACACAGTGTCTTGCATCATGTAGAGGCTGCCTATGGCTGACTTCCTTATTAACTGGCAGACTCAACCAGGTATCGGGGGTCCGTAGCAGCCTGGGGTCACTGGACAGACCCAGATCTTGTTTGATCATGGAATTCAAGGGGTTAACCCCCTCCCATGGAGCCCCCTCCAATGGGGGATTATGGAGTAGGTCTTAGGTGTCAGATACAGTTAAGATTTGCTCCAATTACGTCTGCACTGACGTAATTTTACTATAGGGCAGTCAGGAAGGACCTGTCAGTGCCGATGCAATTTTACCATGGGCCGGTCGTTAAGGGGTTAAAATTTTCTAGATCTTGCATAGCTGCTTGGTCAATATTCATTCTTGTATGAAGATTCTCTGGATCCCCATTCAAATAACAGGGACAGCTTAAATGGCAAAGCATCACTTGTTGAAGTTTCCGGATGTGTACAGTTGCTCAATTACTCATGGTACTGTGTCTGTAACAGCTATTGAAAGCCCTAATGTTTTCATAATTTGATGAATCGAAGAGAATGGTGCTTTGATCATAGTCGTTACAGCCAAGTGGATTTTCTGAATCTTCTCCTGTGGATTCCGAACCCCAGAAACAATTTTGGCATGGTTGGACGGGTGTGGGATTTCTGTCAGTTTATTTGGAAGTTAAAACTCTGTAGGAGAGATTACTATCTGAAGGTTATCCTGAAAAATAGGAATCAAAGTGGCTATTAGCCCATCACCTAAGTAAAAGCTCAATAGATAAAAGCTGTAATGCTACTACTACCACTGCCACCTTGGTGGAAAGGTCAGACCGAAGAAAAGAGTCTTGATGGATTTGTATGCGTACATAGGCATGTTTTAAATCTATGAATGCCATTACCTGATTTTTCTGAAAAGCTGCCGTGACTTTTCTTATAGTCTCCATTCTGAATGGATTTTCTTTCTGAACCGACTGAATAATCTGAGTTCTATAGTGAGTCTCTAAATACCTCCTGATTTTGCTAATCAGGAAGAGTCTTGAATAGACATAAAACTCTTCTTCTTGTTATGGCACTTCTTCTACAGATCCTTTGGTCAAGAACTCCTTGACTAGAAAAAATATAAATGGATTCCCGTCAAATGCTCAGCAGAAATCAATCTCTTGGCTTGTGATGGAACTCTATAACATAACCTTTTTTTTTATCACGCTTAGAACCCTCTTGTCAGTAGTAATTTTAGACCAAGCTAGGGCTAGCCCAAAATCGAAGATCAAAACTTCTGGAAAGACCAGTCACGATCCGACCTTATTCCATTCCCTCTTCAGGTGGAAAAAATCCTGTCTTTTTTGATAATGAAAATGAGATCTGAATTTCCTATTACGTTGGGGAAACAAAAATTACCTCCCTTTTTTATTGGTTTCCAGAATGTGATCTAACTTTTCTACAAAAAGTCTTACAGGCTCAAAAAGTATGGAATATAAATACTTTTGGAATTTGCACACTGATTTATATACCCACACGCATATACACATCCCCACAATCACACACGTGTGTATACAGTGGGGCAAAAAAGTCAGTCACCAATAGTGCAAGTTCCACCACTTAAAAAGATGAGAGGCGTCTGTAATTTACATCATAGGTAGACCTCAACTATGAGAGACAAAATGAGAAAACAAATCCAGAAAATCACATTGTCTGATTTTGTAAGAATTTATTTGCAAATTATGGTGGAAAATAAGTATTTGGTCACCTACAAACAATCAAGATTTCTGGCTCTCACAGACCTGTAAGGGGGCGTTCACACTACCGTCGGTGTCCGACATGTAGTGTCCGCTCCTAGTGTCCGCTCAAAATCTGTCACGGACACTAGGAGCGGACACTAGCTGTGTCCGTGACACCTGTCATTTATTTAAATGGACACCGGGTGCGTTCTTTTGCACTCCGTGCCCTTCCTTCACTGTCCGCATGTAAAGATGTCCGACTTTTCAAGCGGACAGAAAACCCCTACATGTCGGGTTTTTCTGTCCGCTTGAAAAGTCGGACATCTTTACATACGGACAGTGAAGGAAGGGCACGGAGTGCAAAAGAACGCACCCGGTGTCCATTTAAATAAATGACAGGTGTCACGGACACAGCTAGTGTCCGCTCCTAATGTCCGTGCCAGATTTTGAGCGGACACTACCTGTCGGACACAGCCGGTAGTGTGAACGCCCCCTTACGCTAATGGGGCCACTACACAAACAAAAAAATAAAATATACCTGTGAGAAGCTGGGTCCTTCTACTAGTATACATGTGTGTGTGTTTGTATATGTCTGTGTCTGGTTGATTATATGTGTGTCTCTCAGCAAGGGAGCCAGACAACATTTCCCATCATGTAAATGTCAGTAAGCTAATAACTAGTTGTGTAACATCTGCCTTCAGAGTATATTATATCACACAGCAAGCCCCCGGGGCCAGGATCACCCAATTTGGGACCTTGCATAATCTACATGCTAAAGACATCACGTGACACCTCAGTGACACATCATCATTTACTTTACAGATGTGACAGGGACAAATCAGCAGGAATTGAAAAGAACTATAAGTCCAGCTGTGCGAGGACAGTGTATCTGAGCCATTGTACTGACAGGTACAGGCAGATGATATAAGCATTTCTGACGCCAACTACAGACAATACCGCTACTCACACCCACTGACCTCTAGTGACGCGCAAAACTTATACAAGTGCAGAACGGAGCACTCAGCTGTTAGCCGCCATCACAGGAAAACAAGGAAGCAGCACCGCCCAGTCACAGCTACGGATCTCTGCGAGGGACATTTCTTGTTGCTAGTGGCCTAAAGGAAGTGCAATGATGTCACGGTCATATGATTAGTCAAATGCATGGGAGGAGCGGAGCTGGAAATCACCTCTCGTCTTGTACTAAGCTGGTGTACTTCACTGAGGTACACGGCAAACTAGGCCCGTTTTAACACAATAAAAAGGACACGGCATTCTCATTTCTACCACTTAAAGAGGGCCTTTCACCATTTTGCCCTTAGGCAGTTCTATATACTGCCGGAAAGCTGACAGTGCGCTGAGTTCAGCGCACTGTCGGCTTTCCCGATCTGGGCCCAGTGTGAAGAGCTTACGGTCCGGTACCGTAGCTCTTCTATGGTCAGAAGGGCGTTTCTGACACTCAGTCAGAGACGTCCTTCTTCACAGCACAGACAATCGCGCTGTGCTGTGAGAGCCGGGAGGAACGCCCCGCTCACACAGCACAGCGCGATTGTCTGTGCTGTGAAGAAGGACGTTTCTGACTGAGTGTCAGAAACGCCCTTCTGACCATAGAAGAGCTACGGTACCGGACCGTAAGCTCTTCACACTGGGCCCAGATCGGGAAAGCCGACAGTGCGCTGAACTCAGCGCACTGTCAGCTTTCCGGCAGTATATAGAACTGCCTATGGGCAAAATGGTGAAAGGTCCTCTTTAAACATACATCTTCAATATTATCACTTTTTTTTTTGTTAAGCTGTGAGACTCCACGGACTGTTATACCCCAAATCAGCCACCGCACCCCACCCCCCATACTCTCCCCGTGGACTCCAACTACACCACCACCACCACTTTACTAGCTTTGGCAATGCCAAATATCTATTCGGACGTGCCAATAAAGCCGATTTGATTTGATTTGTCCCAAACCCTGCTAATGACTTTGACTTTCCATCCATATGATTCCCTTATTTATGTAAAACTAGCATCTGCCTAGAACTTCGTCCACGGGTTGTTTGTTGGCGCCGACCCGTGGATACGTATGCAATAGGCGCTGGCAACCACCCTACCGCGTCCTCCCCTCTCCAGCGTGCAATAACCCACTGGCCGAGGCGCTGCTTCTCCCAGACCTTCCCCCCTTCTGCAGGCTCCCGGACCCCCTCCCATCTACAGCCAGCTCCCAGCACCAAACCCCCCCCTCCTCCAGCAGTCTCCCGGCCATAACCCCTTGCTTCCTTAGCAAGCTCCCAATCTGCCACCAATGCACCCCCCCCCCCACTCCCGTGCTGTCGGTTGCAGAGCCACAAAACCGGCCGTACTCACTCAGTATGCAGCGGAGACATGCCACCTGCATTTCTGCTACTGTCAGTCACTGCCGGCAGAGGCTGAATAGTGAGGAGGCACAGCAGACACACGCCGCGGGGTCCCACACCAAGGCTGCATGACGGAAGGCCGGAGCATCGCGACGCCATGTTCTTAAACCTACACACTGCTATATAGCGCCGCCCACCCAGTCGCGCGATCCTATGGTCGAACGGCTGAAGGGCCTGAGATGACGTCATCTTAGGTTCTTTAGCCCAGCATGAACATGAATTCGGCGGCTTCGGTAGCGAGGTACGAGCATTTAGCCGCATACTAAGTAGCCTATGTATTAATCGGGGTTCCTATCTATGTATGTGGCAAATGTCATGCAAATCCGTTCAGCCGTTTTTGCGTGATTGAGGAACAAACATCCAAACTCACAAACATCCAAATACACAAACTTATTAGTAGGAGGATTAGTAGGATAGTTTTGATGTCTCTCAGTTCCCCTCACATCTCCAGCCTGGTGCATCAGGTGCATGGTATGACACCTGGCTGTGCCAAATCAAACAGAAGGGTGAATGGTGGGCCGGGGTGCTGACTGCTCTCTTCTCCACCATTGAATTTAACTCTGTGTACTGAAGACAAACCTAGAATTAAAAAATTTGCTCAGTACATGCAATCCGCTCAAAGGTCCCCCTGCTGCCATAGGACCCGATGTAAGCGCATTATTTGCCGCTATGATTATACCATGATATACTACCCTGTTTCCCCGAAAATAAGTCATTCCCTGAAAGTAAGACATAGCAGAGGTTTTGTTGAATTGCCTAATATAAGGCACCCCCTGAAAGTAAGACATCCCCCAATAATAATCTTTCTGCACAAAGATTGTATGAAGAAAAACATTGCAGCCAGCTGAACACTGCGCAATATTCCGTGTGCACAGGTATGACGCCGCTGTGATACGTTGTATCCACTGTTCCTGCTGTGGACACAGCAGAGGTATTATTATTATTATTATTGTTTATTTATATAGCACCATTAAATCCATGGTACTTTACATTTGGGGGTTTACATACAATACACAAAATATACAGGTAGAAATACTAACAATGACCGACTGGCACGGTGGGGTAGAGGGCCCTGCCCGCGAGGGCTTACAATCTTTCCTGTGCACAGGGCTTTCCTGTGCACACGGGGCACCACACACAGCGTTCAGCCGGCTGCAATGTTTTTCTTCATACAGTCTTTGCGCAGCAAGCACATCTCAGCATAGCGCAGTGGTGGTAGCAGCACACAAAAATAAATTAAGACATCCCCTGAAAATAAGACAGAGCATATCTTTAGGACCGAGTCTGGCCACGAGCGCCAGTGAGCGTTTTATGCTCTCTGCGGCAAAACCGTTTTTTTTTAAACCAGACACAAAGTCCTGCATGTCCGACTCTGTGTCTGGTAAAAAAAAAAAAAAAGTTTCGCCATGGGGAGAACAAAACGCTCACAGGCGCTTACGGACGCACACTTTTCAAACCCATTCATTTGAATGGGTTTGAAAAATGCCTGCAGGTTTCCGTCTCCTGCCCAGTTTCGTGCAGGAAACGGAAACCTGAAAGCGGAGACCCCAGGTGCAGATGTGAACGAGCCCTTAAAGGGATTCTACCACTAAAACACATTTTTTTCTAGTTACCACGTCGGAATAGCCTTTAAAAAGGCTATTCGTCTCTTACCTGTGGAAGTGCTCTCCGCCGCGCCGTTCGTTCAAAATACCGGTTTGTACCGGTATGCTAATTAGTTCTCTCGCAGCGATGGGGGCGTCCCCATCGCAGGAGCAGCGATGGGGGCGTCCCCATTGCAGCTCGAAAACCGACCGCAGCGCCGCCTCTCTGGTCTTCGATGTCCTCCCCTTGCCTCTTCAGCGTACTGTCGGACGCCTGCGCAGTACGCTCTGTTCGGCGAAGATTGCCGAACGTACTGCGCAGGCGCGAAATTGCGGTCCCAGCCATAGAAAAAAATGTGTTTTAGTGGTAGAATCCCTTTAAAAACACTTTCTATTTTTTTTAAGCACACAAGCATACTCTCCTGTTCCCAGTGTCTCCCAGCGCGGTCCAGTCTGGCATGTAACTACCAGCAGAATTTCAGGACCGGAGAACTGGGAACAGATGAGTGTGGGTTTTTTTTATGTGTTCTTTGTTTTTCACCTCCCTGGACTAATTATAAACAAACAAAAAAAATATTATGCTGGACAACCTCTTTAAAGTGTGGGGCATTCGGGGGGGAAATTAAAGGGGTTGTCCAGGCATAATTTTCTATGGTTTATCGTCTGGATAGGCTATAAATGCCTGATCTGTAGGATGCCGACACCCAGCCCTCAGACCGATCAGCTGTATGGAGCCACTTCTGGCACCAGTCCTGTACACAATACGGGGCCAGAAGCAGAAAGCTCTGTCCACTGTATATCAGCCGGCACCTTCTCTGCATCTCGGCACTTATTGAAGTCAGTGGGAGCTGAGCTGCAGTGAATCTGCCAGGCAACTAAACAGTGGATGAAGCTTTCTGCTTCCAGTCCTGTATTGTGTACAAAACGAGTGCCAGAAGTGGTTCCGTACAGCTGATGGGGCCGCGTATCAGCCCCCTACTGATCAGGTAGTTATAGCCTACCCTGAGGATACGCCATAAAAATAATTAAGCCTGGACATCCCCTTTAATATGTATATGTATGAGTGTGTAGGTAACTGTTGCAGCTTTTGGAAATCGCAGCATGTCATTTATACCTACAGAAACACTTAGTGTCCCTATAGGTATAAAGGAAGCAGAAAGTCTTCAGAGGAAACCTCTGTGGAGTTTCGGCAAAAAGCACTGTAGGAAAAACTGATGTGTCGGCGCCAGGGGTTTTCCCGCAGCACTTTTTTGCTGCGGGACGCTGTGTTAGGCCTTATCCTTATAGTGTGATGTACAGTATATTGAGATGTTAAAGAGGAGCTTTCACCTCCTGGGACACATGCGGTTTAATACACTGCTAGAAAGCTGACATTGCAATAATTTCAGCACATTTTCGGCTTTCCCATTCTGTGCCCCCGGAGAAGAGCTATTGGTGCCGGTACCGTAGCTCTTCACTATCAGAAAGGCGTTTCTGACAGTCAGTCCAGAACGCCCTTCCTCACAGCAGCGCCTATAGTGCTGTACTGTGAGAGCGCTATAGGCGCTCAGCGTCATCGCTGGCTGGTAAGCAACGACCCCTCTCACAGTACAGTGCTATAGATGCTACCGTGAGGAAGGGCGTTCCTGACTGACTGTCAGAACGCCCTTCTGACGATGAAGATCTACGGTACCGACACAGAACGTGAAAGCCAATAGTTCGCTGAATTCAGCGCACTGTTGGCTTTCTAGCGGTGTATTAAACCTCATGTGCCCCAGATGGTGAAAGGTCTTCTTTAAGGATTAGGTGCAACAGCGAGATGTAGCTAAAAAAACATTGTGGGAAAAAAATTGCAGTGAATCTCAATATATTTTTTCCACAGTGTTTTTCATTGAGCTTTTGTCCCCAGCACTCCGTTGTCCCCGCCTGTGTCTGTTAAAGAGGACCTTTCACCATATCCGGGCACAGGCAGTTCTATATACTGCCAGAAAGCTGACAGTGCGCTGAACTCAGCGCACTGTCGGCTTTCCCGATCTGTGCCCGGTGTAAAGCGCTATCGGTCCCGGTACCGTAGCGCTTTACAGTCAGAAGGGCGTTTCTGACCATTAGCCAGAGACGTCCTTCTGCCTCGCGGCGCCAATCGCGCTGTACTGTGGAGCGGGGAGGAACGCCCCCTCCCTCTCCTGATAATAGGCAGAAGGACGTCTCTGGCTAATGGTCAGAAACGCCCTTCTGACCATAGAAGAGCTACGGTACCGGGCCGTAAGCTCTTCACACCGGGCACAGATCGGGAAAGCAGACAGTGCGCTGAATTCAGCGCACTGTCAGCTTTCTGGCAGTATATAGAACTGCCTGTGCCCGGATATGGTGAAAGGTCCTCTTTAAGTCTCATGGCCTCATTTCTGAAAATCCTGAATCTGATTGGTTTCAGTGGTCCCATGAGGTGCAGGACTCCCAGCAAGGAGGCACTAGCGCGAGACTGAATGGACACTGGCAGCGGACAACGGAGCAACAGGAACAGGTGAAGGTGCTTTTTATTTTTTTATTTTACACCTCCCTCCCAGCACATGGGTTGCTGCAATTCCTGGACAAATCTTTAAAGGGTTTATCCATCTTTGTAATATTGATGGTCTGTCCTTGGGATAGACCATCAATATTACATCTGTGATGACACAACAGCCAGGACCTCTGCAGATCAGCTGTTCCAGGACAGTGCGGCTATAGGTAATGGTAACATTTCTAGGAGCCGTGCTGTTCACTTTCCATACAGTATGTGGCAATAGGTTTAGGTAGTGCAGTGTTGTACATTGTATGGCGGGTGAGCAGCATGGCTCCTGATATGTTATTACCTTCAACCGCCCTGTCTTGGTATTGCTGGTTTGCAGGGATCCTAATGGTGGGCCCCTAGAAATAATTCCACTGGTGGGCCCTAGACACCCCAGTCCGACACTTCATCTCAGCACAGGAGGCGTCCCCATGAGGTTTGTGTGCTTTCACTACACATCGCTTGCAAATGCATTTGGTAGTCCGTTCGGGGGTTCCCATGCGAACTCCGTGAACGGATTACCAAATGCAGATGTGAACGAGGGGTTAGAGTTTGTATTTCATATGTATTCATGTGTTGCTGTATTGTTTACTTGCAGGAGATTAAGATATGATTGCAGGAATAAGATAAATTTAAGTAGGTCTACAAAGGTCCTAAATGAAAAACCTGCAAAATGTTGCTAGGAAATATATGCCCTTTCTCTATATGTTACTTGCTACTTTATTAAAATAGACAATACATACATAACACTTGAAATCTAGACAAATATGTTAGACTCTAATTAGCTTTGTATAAGATATGCAGTACGTGGCACATATGGAAGCCTCATTGATTCCCTGCTTTTTGTTATTTGTAAAACAATCAGAGTAATCATTGAAGAGCATGATTCATATGTAAGAACTGTAACAATGTGCAAAAATATTGTTTTTCTGTTTTCTGTAAATACCGTAATCCTTGGAATCAAAGTACTCAAACCAGAAAAACAGGAACCTAAAGTAACAATGTGTACCAAACATCCAAAAGTCCAGTTTTTATTTAGCTAAGCTAGTTTACATATTACAACTTTATGTTTATACTTAAAATAGCCCTCTGGTTACACAAATGAAGCATAAACAGTCTGAACTTACGGTCTGAACATAAATATTCATTTCAACATTATCTTCACTGAAGATGAGAGTAACAAAAAAAATAAAAAATAACTTTTATTTCTACTATTAAAACACCCTAGGACTGAAATAAATATGATGCAAAATACTGTCCTGAAAAAGAGAGCCCTGCAAAAGACATTTGGGAGCAAGATATGCCAAGCAGGCAAACCCTCGACGGCAGCAGTTTGCTGAGTATAGGTGGATCATTGACGCCAACAACACGCAGACAAAGTTGCGGGCAGAGGCTAGTACACAATAGTTTGCAGGACTATGTAACTAAGTGGGTTTAATATACAGCACATAACACATAAATAAGAACCAAGGAACTGATGACAAAGTTCCTATAGAGTATCGATATGTTGGAAAACTGACTGTGATAAAGGAAGAGATAATGCCTGGGACATAAATATAAAGCCATGAAAATCAATCTAACAAATACAGAGTTTTGCCATGTGATTAACCAAATCACTACGGGCTAGAACTCAGTGTGTGGAACATTAAAACCACTCATGCATGCACATGCATGAGTGGTGGTAATAATCCACACACTGATTTCCAGCCAGTAGTAATTTGGTTAAAGGGATTCCATCATTAAAATCAAATTATTTTTCGATCACACGTAGAAATAGTATTAAGAAAGGCTATTCTTCTCCTATCTTCAGATGTCTTCTCCACGCCGCCGTTCGGTAGAAATCCCGGTTTTCGTCTGTATGCAAATGAGTTCTAGCTGGAGATATGGCCACAAAGAAGAGTGTTTAAGTAAGGAATTTAAAAGTCCCGTTAATCAAATCTATGAGAATTATTGAGCGCTTCCAGGCAGGAACTGAAGATATCTTTATGGCCTTTCGAGAATATGCTGTATAGTGGTTGACCAGGCAGCGACCCGTCCAAGTCTACATTAAGAGTTGAAAGAGTTACCTTTACAGGGGTTGTCCAGGCTAAAAAAAATAAATAAATTAGCCCAGGGGAAATTTAAAAAAATAATTAACAAAATCCATGTAAACCTGTCCCCGATGCTCCAGTGAATCCCAGCATAATCTGGTTTTGCAACTTTGTTGTTTTCTTCTGGCGGAAGTCCCTGCCACAAGTGACTGCTCCCTTGGTCCCTTACTTAGACCGCTGACGTTACTGATTGGCCTCAGTGGTCTGAGGACAATCAGGAGCCTCAGTGGAAGGGACACAGGACGTCACAGCCAGTGATGACTTCCAAAACAGAAGATAGTCGAGCAGCAGGGCCAGACATCTCTGCCTGTTCGGGTCTCTGCGCCACCCTCTCCTCGCGTGCTGCGGCGCAGGAGGTGTGTGCAGTTTGGTTCTTGGCTTAAAGCTTTTGGTCGCATTGTGTGAACATGGCTCTAATTCTGTGATTGTATTTGCACCACACCCGTCTTCTGCCCTTGTTTGCCTCTGTTCTTGAAGTGTTAATTCATGTGATTGACAGCCTGCCTTCCTGTCAACTCCAGGGGCAGGTTCCTCCTCCCTATTTAGTCTTGACTCTCATTCACACCAATGCTTGCTATTGCCTTGTACATACTTGCTCCTTACTGTCACTATTTCTGCTTGCATTCTTATCCTTGACCTCTGGCTTTCCCTACTGACAATTCTTTGGACTCCTATTTGGCACTGCATCGCTCAACTGTTACCAAACCCTGGCTAGCTGACCTCTCTTTGTTGTTGTTTGTCTTGTCTGCGTTTTGTGTCTCACATATCCAGGAAGGGATCGTCTTCGTGGTTGCCGTCTATTACGTAGGATAGGGCCTGGCAATAGGAAGGGTCAGTTGGGGGTTTCAGCTTAGGGCTCACTGTCTCTTGTGTCCCGTTCTAGGGTTCAAACAGTTACTGGGGAGTTGCTGTCCTAGCAATTCCCTAACACCATGCTGGGAGAACACTGGAGGACCAGGGACAGCTGACTATGTTTTGGTTTTTGACCTCCCCTGGTCTTAACACCTCTGCAAATTTTCTGTTTAAAGCACTGTGGAAAGGACCACCGTGTGTTCCTGCCGTGGTTTTTCCCACAGCGCTTTATAGCTGGGGGTAGTCTCATGGGGCCTTATCCTTAGGAGGTGGAGGATTCCTTAAGGTGTTAGGTTTTAAATACTTTTAAAACATGTTTTGGAAAAAGTAAAGGATGTCTGGAAGGATGAGGTTCTGAACCACTTTGCACGTGCGCCAATCCCTGAGTTTTCCATTTACTTCCATTAGCTTTACAAGAAGATGCTTTGCAAGACTCTAGTGTGCCAGAGTCAGACAACCTTTTAGTTCTTAAAGAGTGCCTTTCACCACCTCCAACAAATCCAGATTTTTACATCATATAATAGCTGCTGCTCCACTGATTCTGGCACAGCTGGAATTTTTTTTCTGTAACCCCCACCGTTCCCGAGCAGTCAATGCTGTTATCTTTGGGGTCTGTTATGATACTTAGGCTCTGTACTGTTAGTAGGGCGGTTAAAGGCAAGAGCAGGGAAGGCGTGTGATTGCTAGCAGTAACACTGGCTGCTTCTCTTTGGAGCTCTGAATAACAGCCCCTGTCTGACACCGCACTTCCTTCTATGCAAACATTTAACAAGAAAAAGTTGCATACATATTAACAAGCCACTCAAGTAAATACAAATGAAAAAGGAATATTTTATTTTATTTTATTAAAATCAACAACACCAACTCTTCATCGGACCTTATAAACTGAGTATCATTTCATACAAAAATACATATATAAATATTTGTATATACAGTATATTAAAGTCTGGGATCAAGTATACTTGATAGAAAGGTGAGAATAAAAATATTAGGATAATTTATGTCAGTATTTATATCCTATCATTGTCCCTATACTCCGTGCATATTATGCTCCAAACAGTTGATCTGGAAAAAAAAAATACAAGTACCGTATATACTTAAGTATAAGCTGAGCTTTTCAGCCCAGTTTTTGGGCTGAAAAAGTCTGCCTTGGCTTATATTCAAGTCATTACGGTAATCATTTTAGCACAATGACGGAAGGCGGCTGCGTGGCATAATATAACATACAGAAGATTGCATCCAGCATGTACTTATAGGTTAATGCATCTGCTCATAGATTTGAAACTGCAAAAGTATTTATGGTACTTCTGCTAGCAGGCCCGGAATGCAGCCACTGCTCCCTTGATCTCCAGACCACGCCCCCCCAACGCCGATCCATCACACGCCACGTAAGCTTAGGCCCGCACCCAACGTGAGTCTGCGTTCCTGGCATGCTAGCAGCAGCGTAAGTATTTTCTGCAGTATTTCTGCAGTTTGAAATGAACAGCATCGCCAAGCTCCTGCCGCCGCTGGTTTCCTGCAGCGGCAGGAGTGTGGCGATGCTGAGGGTCCTGGCACCCACCCTGGTGTATGTATACTGGGTCTGGATCCCAGGTCAGAGATCGCAGGCATGAGCTCCGGCATCTCCACTGTAAGAGTTACAGCGGAGATGCCCTTCGGAGATGTCCGCCCCCCCCCCCCAAAAAAAAAAAAAAGTATAAAATCAGCCTTGGGGCCAGACCCAACTGGCCCCATACCTCTAAAGTTGCGGCTGCGGCTGCGTGGCATAATATAACATACAGAAGATTGCATCCAGCATGTACTTATAGGTTAATGCATCTGCTCATAGATTTGAAACTGCAAAAGTATTTATGGTACTTCTGCTAGCAGGCCCGGAATGCAGCCACTGCTCCCTTGATCTCCAGACCACGCCCCCCCAACGCCGATCCATCACACGCCACGTAAGCTTAGGCCCGCACCCAACGTGAGTCTGCGTTCCTGGCATGCTAGCAGCAGCGTAAGTATTTTCTGCAGTATTTCTGCAGTTTGAAATGAACAGCATCGCCAAGCTCCTGCCGCCGCTGGTTTCCTGCAGCGGCAGGAGTGTGGCGATGCTGAGGGTCCTGGCACCCACCCTGGTGTATGTATACTGGGTCTGGATCCCAGGTCAGAGATCGCAGGCATGAGCTCCGGCATCTCCACTGTAAGAGTTACAGCGGAGATGCCCTTCGGAGATGTCCGCCCCCCCCCCCAAAAAAAAAAAAAAAGTATAAAATCAGCCTTGGGGCCAGACCCAACTGGCCCCATACCTCTAAAGTTGCAGGCCGGCAGCCCAATGAAGGCTCCCAGGACTATCATAACAATATTACTATTGCAGCTGGTCTATGACCATCCACAATAGTAATGAATAGAATCTCCCATAGACAGCAATACACTTGTATTGCCATCTATGGGACTTGCAATCAAATATTTGCAGGTTCACGTCCCCTAGGGGGGGCTAATAAAATAATGGAAAAAAAAAAGCTTTTAAAAAATATAATAAAATAAATAAAAGTTCTAAATCACTCTTTTCCCTAGAATACATATAAGGGTGGGTTCAAAAAACTGAAAACTGCCTGCTGGTTTCTCCTGCCCAGTTTCTCGGGCAGGAAACGGAAACCTGCATAACGGAGATCGGGCGCTGGTATGAACCCGCCCTCAAAGTAGAAAATTACTGTGAAACACATACACATTAGGTATCCCTGTGTCTGAAAGTACTCGGTCTACTGAATATAGAGTATCTGATACGCTATATTCAGCCAGGCTAAGTTCCAGGTGGGGGAAAACCCTTAGTCCTCAAGCTCAGGGAAGGGGCAGACAGACAACCAAAACACCAACTCCCCTTCCCCAGCACCCAGCATCTACTGCACCTAAAAATTCCATGCATTTTAATTTTTAAAATTTTCCAATAGCTGCTGCATTTCCCCCCTCGGCTCGAGTCAATAAGTTTTCCCAGTTTTTTTGTGGTAAAATTAGGGGCCTCAGCTTATATTCGGGTCGGCTTATACTCGAGTATATACAATATATTAATAAGGTTCAAAACATATCAGGACACAAGAAAACAGCTGAGCAGTTAAGAAACTACTGCAAAAAGTATATCCAATGAAATAAAAACAAAGAATAGTGCTATGTAAACAATTACTTAGTTATCAACGTATATTTATACCATATTTTTTGGACTTAAGACGCACTTTTTCCCCCAAGTTTGGAAGGAAAATGGAGGGTACGTCTTATAGTCCGAATGCATCACCCCATTCCTGCTGCCGCCGGCTTCCTGCAGTGGCAGGAGTGTGGCGATGCTGTGGGCCCTGGGCTTGGAGGAGAGGGTATCCTGGCCCAAACCCATCCAGGCATCCGCTGGTCTGTAAAGATATTCTGGGATCAGGGCTACTTATCATATTTGAAATCTCCCCACTATGAAGTCTGAATCATTCACTTCTTTGGGGGTTCTTTCTCATTTTTAGTTGACGTCAGGTATCTCAATTGAGATTTTATTTGTATATTGAATAAGAGTTTTATTATTTTTTTGTTTTGGGAACCTATTCTCTGTGATGTTATATAATAGTTGAGGTGTCCTTATGACCTTCTGTGATTTGTCTAATAACAACAGATTAACAAATTTATATCTGGTTATTAAACTGTATTAATGAATTGCTCATAATACCATTTCCCATGTACATTATAATCTAAGAACTGTCCCAGATGCTTTCTTAAAATCATTATAATCAGTACAGTGTTGCTGAAGGAACCAGATAATGACTACAGAGTAAAAGTGGCAGTTGTTATGAGGCAAAACAATGTAGATGCTGCTTGAGAGGAAAGTAGAAAGATAGACGTGATGTAATGTATAGTAAATTTGGAGTGGATAAACATCCTTTGACCCTTAACATACTTCATATTTTAGCCAATTTACTACCGGTTCGTTGCATAGATAATGCACAAATGATGTGAATTATAACCATTCATACAGTACCAAACTTTTCTAAACTTTTATCAGTTCCTTTCTAGCATCTTTTGAATGGTAGTTTTCTATAAATGAAGTCTTGTAATATGACTTGTGTTATAAGCTGTGAAATCTGAGTCTGATAGAACAACTTAAAAAAATGAATTTATTTATTTCTATTAAAACACGCACTATGTATTCCCAGGATATAAACTAATCCCTATTAGACTGGTATTAAGGCATGTATATAAATACTAAGAGAGCTACATTTGGTGATTTACGTTAGCCTGTAGTGGTAATATCCATGCTAGGGGTGTGTTGTATATTTAAAAGCCGTTTTCCACCTACTACATGCTATATACATATAGCTGACAGGTCCCGTACATTTACTAAGCCTCCCTATATAATAATCCAAACCAAAAAAATTTTTTTGAAAGGAAAAGGCACCCTTAGGGTCCATTCACACTAAGGAAAATGGTGAGGAATTTGGTGTGGAATTTCAGCGCTGAAACAAAGCCTCCCATTGAAGTCAATGGGAGGCGCTTTTTTTTTCAGCACTTCGACTAATTATTTTTGCTGCATGAATGTAGATGCTACTTAGGAAAAGTATACAGGGGGCCCACTAATTAAAACAGGCCTGACCCCAGATAAGTTGCCTATTTTCTAAGAAAATAGTATTATAGACATGAAAGCTTCTTTTCTTTTTAATGTAGATTGTGAGCCCCATATAGGGATCACAATGTACTTTTTTTTTTCTCATTTAAGTATGTCTTTGTAAAATGGGAGGAAACCCATGCAAACACGGGGAGAACATACAAACTCCTTGCAGATGTTGCTCCTGGCGGGATTTGAACCCAGGACACAAGTGATGCAAGGCTGCCCCAATGCAACATGTTATCCACCTCTAATGTGTCATTTATAATAATGGTGTCTTGTTATGTGACAAAGGTTATTTTGGGTCCCCAAGATATTAGCTTTCATTTTTTTATTGGAAATGCTTAGAAACGACTTATACTTATTATCAGTATCAAGATTACTTTATAGAAACTAGGATTTATAAATGATGTCCATAACATTGTTTTTCTGTATATGAAGAAACTCTATACTGTATGTACTAATATGTTTTCATCAAATATAAGCCATTGTTTTGTTATTCTTGCTAGCAGCTTGTCCAGGGTTGTTAGGACAGGAAATTTCAGACCCTGGTTGTATTTCATGGCTGTGTGTGTTTAGTGTAAACATCAGGCCGTGCTTCTAAAGTATATAAAGTGAACACTTTTTTTTTACTTCAGTACTTGGATAATTTTGAGTTTTTAGCTTTTTTTCTTACTTGTTTCTAAAATGAAGCTAGAAGAAAATAATAGGTTGCATGACTATCAAGACATTGAGTTGCAGCATGTTCAAAATGGGAATTATGGAAATATTAGTGGCCTAAGAAGTCGGAGTTCTATCATTCTGTCTCAAGAACCAAGTCGCAGCATATTTCATTCAAATACAGCCCCAACAACAGGACAGACTGAGGTTAAATTTCATGTAGGTGACCAAGAAGAAGATGAAGATACCAGTGTGCTCTTTACACAACTTAATGAACTTGTTACGGAATATGAAGATGTAGTGTGGAAGGAAACAGCAAGGTATAATTGTTACTATTATCATTATAATTATATGATGTTATTACTATTTTATTATTGTTATTATTATTATTATTATTATTATTATTATTATTATTACCATTTTCTTATTTAA
This sequence comes from Leptodactylus fuscus, assembly GCF_031893055.1. Lineage (NCBI taxonomy): Eukaryota > Metazoa > Chordata > Amphibia > Anura > Leptodactylidae > Leptodactylus > Leptodactylus fuscus. Next base: position 182,209,229 of record NC_134269.1, on the reverse strand, counting down.
TATACATGTATTTTCACATGTGCCAAATTTTCGGTCACAGATTTGTGGTGCAGATTTTCAATATGTGATCCAACACTTATTTTTTAACCCTTTCCTAACATGTCAGGTTTTTAAATATGGCAGTTGTTTAATAGCTATGTAGCCACCATGGCTGTGTTAGAATGTGGAGAAACTGGTGAAAATGCCAGTTATCAGTACCTGCACTGATCATAGGCATTAACCCTTCTGATGCTTTAGTCAGTTACTGAGGCGAGGCACCATTTTACCATGGGCACCGTCATTTTGGGAAGGATTGCTGTCCCCTGGAACAATATCCAGTTATCATGACAAACTTGACTTGTACAAACCACTACTCCAAGAAGTATCAAAGCTGAATACTCTTTCCCAAGAGTTTTCTATACCTACTTTCTAGGGAAGGTAGAGATGACATGAGCAGCATAGTTTACTGGAGAAGAAGACTTTGATTTGTTCTAATTTGATTAATAGAGAAAGGACAAGAAACAATTACTTTGTGTATCATATTGTTAGGCTCTACGATATGCACACAACCATGTTGCTTGTCAGTGTGCTAGTGTGTTTCATGCTAGTGGACTGACCCATTCATCTCTCCCCATACACAAGCCCATGCATTATCACGTGTATCAGTGACCAGGGTACACAGCAGTGAGCCCTTGGCAAAACTCAGGAGAGGTCTTATACCTGAATTTTTGGGGGGTCAGGCTCACTAGATGAAGTGAATGGGTCCATGGAGGCATGAATGGCACAAACATATTAAAGGAAGCTGCACCACATGCAGTGAGTGTCAGGGAGTACTTCCTACTATCATCTAATTACTGATAGCTAGATCTGTTGCTGTCAATTTGACATTACTAAGATTATGTTTGGCTTTAGGGCCCCTTCACACTGAGTTTACGCTCCGCTCATTCAGACACGTATACACGAGCGCTTCAAAACGCATCCTATTTTTCAAAACACATCCCAGTTTTTTCTGCAGCGTTTTTCACAGAAACTTTGTAGAGATTTTCCCTGCTGACCGGCTTTATGCGCGCTCCCATTGAATGAATGGGATGTGTTTTGAAGCGCTCGTGTATATGTGTCTGAATGAGCGGAGCATAAACTCTGTATGAAGGGGCCCTTAGAGAGCTAGAAAGGGGTTGCAGAAAGTCCTAGGAGCTGCTATCAGACTTTATACTATGTGAAGGGACTGCTATGCGACTTTATACTGTCTGGAGGAGCCGCTATGGGACACTATACTGTGTGGTAGGCTACAATGGGACATTATACTGCATGGAGGGCCCTTATGGGACAATATACTCGCACAGCTCCATAAAATAACATCCATGGTGTGAGTTTTTCTTTTAAAAGTTGCAAAGAATTAAAACAGTTACGGCTTCTTATGTTAGTTATGACTCTTAGTAAAGGCTATAAAAACAAAACCCCAAAACCATGGCAGATTTGTTTTTTTCAATTCTCCTCTTATCTAAATAGGGTTGTGTTCCCTATGCCTCAATACAAGTTACCATGTGAAAATGCATCCCCTTTATTGAACCCCTTCCCGACAGCATTTTTTGATTTTCGTTTTCGTTTTTTCCTAGGCGGCCGCCATAGTTAAACACCCAGCATCTGCCGTACTAGTACGGCAAATGCTTGGAAGGGGTTAAAACACTCTACTACTTGCTTGTTCTTCTTGTGCTTTGGTAAAATCAGTTGTTACAGCACAGGAAGCAATAGCAGTCAGTTCAAAGCTGCTGAGCTGCATGAGCCTGATGGTAAATATGGGCTTCAGAGGAGGATTTGCATTCACCCACAGAGTTTTGGCGCTTTTTTTGGCAGCAGTGTATACTAAAATAATAAACAAACCTTAACGCGGATTTACGAACAGATATGCTAGGTTCAGTCTTGCATTCAGCTTTCATTATTTTGGGATCACTTGAGACTTGTAAATGTTTTGAAAAATGCTCCAGAAAACGGGGAGGAACATCTGTCAAAGCTGACTGACAGGGGGTAATTGGCTTGACTATCTGAGGTGTCACATGACATGGGCGGAATCTATAAGCGCCAGAATGTTTCAATCTTACGTAACATACTTGGGGTTTATACACCCTATAGAGAATCAAACCATAAATATGTTGTATCGGAATATGACTGCTGTAACATTGCATATACTTACCGGAGAGATGTTGTTTTACTTCTCGACAGCTTGCTGCGATTGCAGCGTTCTATGTGTATATTGGGAACAGGTCTCCGCCCTCTGTGAGTGATATTTTGGAGGCCGGTCTGCAGCAAAGATGTGATTGGCGGCCGGGTGGGTCACATGACGGAGGCGGGGTTCGTTGGCGTCAGAACACTGGGTCTATATAGGGCGCAGGAGACACAGCCACAGCATATTACATTGGCGAGTACTGGCTGCTCACCATCAGAGCAACGCCAGGAATTGCAGTTATTACTGCAGCTTTTTTTATTTTTACTATCCTTACTATTGTTAGACTATATTAGTGCTTTAGTTGTGATGAACCCTCTCAATATAGGGCGAAATGCTTAGAGAAAGAGATATATTTAGTAACAATCACAGCGTTTGTTCCATCACACTATCGTCTTTATGTACCTTTTAATAGGGAATTGGAAATAGGGTCCTCTGTGCCTCGTTACTCCTTCACTGGGATACATACCTAAGTGTCGAGTTCATCAACAAAGCCTCAATACGCATGCTAGAGTGTATTGAGGCTAGAGTGTAACAACTACACACTGTAGCATTATGTCTTATTAGGATATTTAGTATCGGCTAGATTAGCGGGGTGTGCTGGAGGCTATTATGGCGGTTGATTACAATGAGCAGCTATAATTTCTGCACCGCACCTCCATATCACATCCTGGACATAAGCTAATTAACGATATAAATACATAAAGAATGAAGAGGGGATAAGTGAATTTGAGGATTATTTATTGCTCAGAGGGGAGGCTGTCATCAATTTACTCCATCTGGGTATTGGTATATAGTTAATCACCATTTGGCACGTCTGTATCCCCATGTATCCAATGTTAGATGCTCATAAAATATTTTATTTTCACACATTTTTTTAATCAGTTCTAATAAAAGTTATATTTTAGCATCAGTTTAGTGTAATACCGTTTTCTGGAGCATTGTTCTTTATTAACGGTAGTGGACCTCTGTAGACAATTGTAAATGTTTTGGATTCAACCTATTGTAGTTGGGATCTATTTGTCATACCAAATAAATTTCTGGCAAATTTGTGCACCAAAGACAACTATGGGAATGTTCCACTATATATCTGTATCTAATTTTGAAATAGAAACATACATATCTGAATGTATATTCTTGTTAGTCCTTCCACCAAATGCTGTATAAGTCATTCTAGTAATAACTTAGGAAATATAAAAACAAAAAACTTGAGTCTAAAGTAGTTGATACCTTTTTTAATGGCTAACTAATAATGATTAGAGATGAGCGAACAGTGTTCTATCGAACACATGTTCGATCGGATATCAGGGTGTTCGCCATGTTCGAATCGAATCGAACACCACGTGGTAAAGTGCGCCAAAATTCGATTCCCCTCCCACCTTCCCTGGCGCCTTTTTTGCACCAATAACAGCGCAGGGGAGGTGGGACAGGAACTACGACACTGGGGGCATTGAAAAAAATTGGAAAAAGTCATTGGCTGCCGAAATCAGGTGACCTCCATTTTAGACGAATAGTGGATTTCAAATCCGGGTCATATGAGAATGTGAACTTTGTGACTATGAGACAGGGATAGCTGTACAGGCAGGGATAGCTAGGGATAACCTTTATTTAGGGGGGAATGTTATTAAAAATAACTTTTTGGGGCTCTATCGGGTGTGTAATTGTGATTTTTGTGAGATAAACTTTTTCCCATAGGGATGCATTGGCCAGCGCTGATTGGCCGAATTCCGTACTCTGGCCAATCAGCGCTGGCCAATGCATTCTATTAGCTTGATGAAGCAGAGTGTGCACAAGGGTTCAAGCGCACCCTCGGCTCTGATGTAGCAGAGCCGAGGCTGCACAAGGGTTCAAGCGCACCCTCGGCTCTGATGTAGGAGAGCCGAGGGTGCACTTGAACCCTTGTGCACCCTCAGCTCTGCTACATCAGAGCCGAGGGTGCGCTTGAACCCTTGTGCACACTCTGCTTCATCAAGCTAATAGAATGCATTGGCCAGCGCTGATTGGCCAATGTATTCTATTAGCCTGATGAAGTAGAGCTGAATGTGTGTGCTAAGCACACACATTCAGCTCTACTTCATCGGGCTAATAGAATGCATTGGCCAGCGCTGATTGGCCAGAGTACGGAACTCGACCAATCAGCGCTGGCTCTGCTGGAGGAGGCGGAGTCTAAGATCGCTCCACACCAGTCTCCATTCAGGTCCGACCTTAGACTCCGCCTCCTCCGGCAGAGCCAGCGCTGATTGGCCGAAGGCTGGCCAATGCATTCCTATGCGAATGCAGAGACTTAGCAGTGCTGAGTCAGTTTTGCTCAACTACACATCTGATGCACACTCGGCACTGCTACATCAGATGTAGCAATCTGATGTAGCAGAGCCGAGGGTGCACTAGAACCCCTGTGCAAACTCAGTTCACACTAATAGAATGCATTGGCCAGCGCTGATTGGCCAATGCATTCTATTAGCCCGATGAAGTAGAGCTGAATGTGTGTGCTAAGCACACACATTCAGCACTGCTTCATCAAGCCAATACAATGCATTAGCCAGTGCTGATTGGCCAGAGTACGGAATTCGGCCAATCAGCGCTGGCTCTGCTGGAGGAGGCGGAGTCTAAGGTCGGACCTGAATGGAGACTGGTGTGGAGCGATCTTAGACTCCGCCTCCTCCAGCAGAGCCAGCGCTGATTGGTCGAGTTCCGTACTCTGGCCAATCAGCGCTGGCCAATGCATTCTATTAGCCCGATGAAGTAGAGCTGAATGTGTGTGCTTAGCACACACATTCAGCTCTACTTCATCAGGCTAATAGAATACATTGGCCAATCAGCGCTGGCCAATGCATTCTATTAGCTTGATGAAGCAGAGTGTGCACAAGGGTTCAAGCGCACCCTCGGCTCTGATGTAGCAGAGCCGAGGCTGCACAAGGGTTCAAGTGCACCCTCGGCTCTCCTACATCAGAGCCGAGGGTGCGCTTGAACCCTTGTGCAGCCTCGGCTCTGCTACATCAGAGCCGAGGGTGCGCTTGAACCCTTGTGCACACTCTGCTTCATCAAGCTAATAGAATGCATTGGCCAGCACTGATTGGCCAGAGTACGGAATTCGGCCAATCAGCGCTGGCCAATGCATTCTATTAGCCCGATGAAGTAGAGCTGAATGTGTGTGCTAAGCACACACATTCAGCACTGCTTCATCACGCCAATACAATGCATTAGCCAGTGCTGATTGGCCAGAGTACGGAATTCGGCCAATCAGCGCTGGCTCTGCTGGAGGAGGCGGAGTCTAAGATCGCTCCACACCAGTCTCCATTCAGGTCCGACCTTAGACTCCGCCTCCTCCAGCAGAGCCAGCGCTGATTGGCCGAATTCCGTACTCTGGCCAATCAGCACTGGCTAATGCATTGTATTGGCTTGATGAAGCAGTGCTGAATGTGTGTGCTTAGCACACACATTCAGCTCTACTTCATCGGGCTAATAGAATGCATTGGCCAATCAGCGCTGGCCAATGCATTCTATTAGCGTGAACTGAGTTTGCACAGGGGTTCTAGTGCACCCTCGGCTCTGCTACATCAGATTGCTACATCTGATGTAGCAGTGCCGAGTGTGCATCAGATGTGTAGTTGAGCAAAACTGACTCAGCACTGCTAAGTCTGCATTCGCATAGGAATGCATTGGCCAGCCTTCGGCCAATCAGCGCTGGCTCTGCCGGAGGAGGCGGAGTCTAAGGTCGGACCTGAATGGAGACTGGTGTGGAGCGATCTTAGACTCCGCCTCCTCCAGCAGAGCCAGCGCTGATTGGCCGAATTCCGTACTCTGGCCAATCAGCACTGGCTAATGCATTGTATTGGCTTGATGAAGCAGTGCTGAATGTGTGTGCTTAGCACACACATTCAGCTCTACTTCATCGGGCTAATAGAATGCATTGGCCAGCGCTGATTGGCCGAATTCCGTACTCTGGCCAATCAGCACTGGCTAATGCATTGTATTGGCTTGATGAAGCAGTGCTGAATGTGTGTGCTTAGCACACACATTCAGCTCTACTTCATCGGGCTAATAGAATGCATTGGCCAATCAGCGCTGGCCAATGCATTCTATTAGCGTGAACTGAGTTTGCACAGGGGTTCTAGTGCACCCTCGGCTCTGCTACATCAGATTGCTACATCTGATGTAGCAGTGCCGAGTGTGCATCAGATGTGTAGTTGAGCAAAACTGACTCAGCACTGCTAAGTCTGCATTCGCATAGGAATGCATTGGCCAGCCTTCGGCCAATCAGCGCTGGCTCTGCCGGAGGAGGCGGAGTCTAAGGTCGGACCTGAATGGAGACTGGTGTGGAGCGATCTTAGACTCCGCCTCCTCCAGCAGAGCCAGCGCTGATTGGCCGAATTCCGTACTCTGGCCAATCAGCACTGGCTAATGCATTGTATTGGCTTGATGAAGCAGTGCTGAATGTGTGTGCTTAGCACACACATTCAGCTCTACTTCATCGGGCTAATAGAATGCATTGGCCAATCAGCGCTGGCCAATGCATTCTATTAGCGTGAACTGAGTTTGCACAGGGGTTCTAGTGCACCCTCGGCTCTGCTACATCAGATTGCTACATCTGATGTAGCAGTGCCGAGTGTGCATCAGATGTGTAGTTGAGCAAAACTGACTCAGCACTGCTAAGTCTGCATTCGCATAGGAATGCATTGGCCAGCCTTCGGCCAATCAGCGCTGGCTCTGCCGGAGGAGGCGGAGTCTAAGGTCGGACCTGAATGGAGACTGGTGTGGAGCTATCTTAGACTCCGCCTCCTCCAGCAGAGCCAGCGCTGATTGGTCGAGTTCCGTACTCTGGCCAATCAGCACTGGCCAATGCATTTCTATGGGGAAAAGTTAGCTTGCGAAAATCGCAAACTGACAGGGATTTCCATGAAATAAAGTGACTTTTATGCCCCCAGACATGCTTCCCCTGCTGTCCCAGTGTCATTCCAGGGTGTTGGTATCATTTCCTGGGGTGTCATAGTGGACTTGGTGACCCTCCAGACACGAATTTGGGTTTCCCCCTTAACGAGTTTATGTTCCCCATAGACTATAATGGGGTTCGAAACCCATTCGAACACTCGAACAGTGAGCGGCTGTTCGAATCGAATTTCGAACCTCGAACATTTTAGTGTTCGCTCATCTCTAATAATGATGACAGATTACAACGTTCCGAAGCTCTGGGCTTCTTCTTCTGGTATATGTAAAAACAATTTCTGAAGAATGCATATTTATGTACAAAAGGACACTCAGGGATAGAATTCTAGGAGGGAGGAAGGAGATAATTGGCACTTACAAATAAACAATTCATCAGTTCAAAGAGTCGTCTTTTATGGCAGTCTCAGTTCAGTGATTTCTGTAGGCTGCCATGAACCCATGTGACAGATTTATCCCTTCTTGCAATGTTTGAAGCAAGGTCATAAACTTGTACTCATAAATCCGTCTCTCTTTTCTTGGTTTAAAATTCAAAGCCAAAGAGGTATTTCCACAAATACAACCATATTTAAAACTGTAGAAAATTGACAATTGAATATTTTTGAAAGTTTTATAGATTTTCTCAAGCCATTACAGTGGTGACAGTTGCCAATAGCTATGACCATGAATACAAGATCTATATTTGGTGGAAGGACTAACAAGAATATAAACTCTGAAAGGGCCAGGGCAAGGTACTTTGGTGGCCTAAGCAAATTAAACAATTCCTATAATTCTTCATGGAGCTATACAAAACGTTAAAACATGGGTTGTTTTCTGTTAGTTCTCTCTTTATTAAACAAAACAAAAAAAAGCATCAAGCCTGAGGCCAAAAATGTTACAGATACAACCCATCTATGTTTTTTCCTTATTATGGCCTGATTATTTTCTCATACATGTAGTGCCCCTGCCTGATAACTCATCCACAATAAGAATTTCATGACTGGGTTTCTGACATGAGCCAGACCATAGAAATTTCTTGTATTGATAAGTGTATTCATTGGCAACCGATCAAGATAAGACTGTCGAAACTAAGATATGAAATGAAAAATTTTTTTTGAGAGAAGTCCTCAGTAGTTGATACCTTTTTAAATGCTAACAAAGTTTTTTAAGTTAGCCATTAAAAAATGTATCAACTACTGAGGACTTCTCTCAAAAAATTTCTTTCATTTCATATCCACTGGCTAACACTGTTTTTCTTATACAACTAAGATAATCATAGAAAATATTTAAAAGTCTGCATATTGCCAAAATGTGTAACTTTTAAAGGGACTCTATCATTAGAGTTTGACAATTTTAGATAATATGCCTGAATAGCCTTTAAAAAGGCTAATCAGGTACTGCTAATCGTTTTAGAAAAGACCCCCCGTTTTTATGATTTACCGTTAAAACAGATATGCTAATGAGTTCCTCCGTGCACCCTGGGCATCCGTTCACCCTCAGGCCCACCTCTGTTGCTTGTACTCTATAAGTCTTCCTCCTCCTCCCTGTGAGTAACCACCTCCAGCATCTGTATTCTCGGCGGTAGGGTATTGAAATCTTGGGCATGCACAGTAAGCTTGCCTGATCGCCATTTTCTTGTTCATGCCCGCGATTTCTACAAATGTAAATATGGTTATGTTTGTTGGAAGACAAACATAACCATAAGTTAACGGAAGCCTGTCAGCAGTAACTTGATTGGGAATCTGTTCCTTTTGGATTAGAAATATTAATTTGGCAATTAAATCCGCATCATGACAGTAGACTTTTTAACTGAGTCATGCATGATGTTAAGAATGCTGCCCTCTAGAGGGTGGCATACAGAGTGCACTGTTCTCCTAATTACATCCTGGAGAATAGATTTGCATATTTATATAGTAATCATAGTACATTGTAGAGGTGTTTTCACAGTTTTCCAAATATTCAAAGCTGTTATTTAGAGCCCATTATCATGTAAATCACCATTTTATTCTTATGCAAATAATATGTAAAATGCTTTGTTTGGGAATCTAGAGCTGAGACCAATGCCCAGGTAAGTTAAGATATGCCCCCCAAGCACTTACCCCTGATTATAATATGAGTAAAACTGTGATGACATGAAAATGTGGCTCCAAAGCTAAATGAAAAGTTGGAAACTGTAGACTCAGCTCTACAAGATTCTGTGATTAAACTTATAATGAATTTACTGCTAACAGATTCTCTTTAATTTAGCTATGTTTTTACTAGTTTAAGTGGTTAAAGATAAGGCTTGTGTCCAGTAATAACCAGAAATATAAATACTGCTCAGTATTATAAAGTAGCACTAATGGGCTATAACCTTTGATACTGTGCCTTAAAATCATCTTACTGAACTATCCATTATAATGGAATCCATTGTATTAGGTTAATAATTAGAGATGAGCAAACACTATTCAAAACAGCCATTTCGAATAACACGCTGCCATAGAAATGAATGGACGTAGCCGGCACATGGGGGGTTAAGTGGCCAGCCACCGGCAAAGTCTGCATGCCGGCCGCTTCCATTCATTTCTATGGGAGCTTGCTATTCGAAACGGCTGTTTCAAATAGTGTTCGCTCATCTCTATTAATAATTTATTTATTACAGTGTTTCATATTTGTCTGCTTTTTGTACAGGTGGATTAAATTCGAAGAGAAAACTGAAGATGGTGGAGAACGATGGAGTAAACCTCATGTTACCACTCTTACCTTGCATAGTCTGTTTGAGTTAAGAACGTGTTTTGAAAGAGGGATTATTTCATTGGATACAGAACATAACACATTCAAAGAAATTGTGGGTATGAAACTGAAAAAGATTACACTGGTTACGTTAGCATCTGTTGCAAGCTGGAATCAATTGCAAACTAAGTAGAGAAACAGAACATCACACATTTTTTAAAAAAATAATGATTGTAGGTGAAATGTACTTATTGCATTCAGTATCACGGCCTACTACCCCTTCTAGCAGGAATGAACGTCAAGTTACCTTCTCTACTTGCTGTCTATGCTGTTGTGCACATACACTTCCTGATGCTTTTGCTGTTGCTAGAACTGTCCATAGGGAAAGCGTATGCATTTTTCCTACTACTTAAAGGGCTAATGTGTATGCCAGTAAATATTACCCAGCCTATCTGTCAGTCTACATATATAAATATCTGCTTCACTGGAAATACCTTGCACAAATAGGTTCCAAGCTTGCTAGAATCCAGCTATGTTTTTGTATGTACTGCTCCATTTACTGTGTTTTAACTTGTTTTTTTATCCTGACCTGATCCCTATATGCTAACACTCCATATCCTGTTCCTGACAACTGAACCTGTGCTGCCAGTCCTGACCTCCTGCCTGTATTTGCACTTATGCTTCCAGCTCTTATCTTGGTCAGTTTTTAAACTTTGCTTCTGCCTGATTCCTTGATAAGAGTATTCTCTGACTTACCTGCTCAGCTGTCACCAACATTGATACCACTCCAAGAGGTAGCAATCTAGTAGTGTGGGTAAAAATAATTGAGAAAAGTGTTAACATAGTTTTTCTGCAGTTATTAACCCCTAGACATCTCACAGGAAGAAGTGTTACGGGTAAGTATATACTATGGGCTGGGGTTGTCCTGATTAGGTAGGGAAGGGTGGGATAGCTAGAGAGACTGGGAAGGGGTGTATAGAAGGGGGGAGTAAGGTGATAGAGGTTAGTGAGGAAGTTACAATACAGGAAGCTGAAGCATGTAAACAAAAGCAGGAGATACCAGGAACTCCCAGAGACACCCAGAAATCACTGAAAACACTGCTAAAAGGTATATGGGTGCATTTATTAACCAATTAATAGCAATAACTGATACTTTAAAAAAAAAAAAATTGCCTGGAAAACTCTTTAAGGCAATTCTCTTCAAAGGAAATGTATCACCTAGATATCTATAATATGCCCGATGTTAACACATTTTTTACCTCAAATCTATTTTTATTTTCCGATTGTAGATTTATTTAATTTTATTTTCTATAGAAAATTATGAGCAGTCATGTTACCTGAGGTATTGCTCTGTTCTTTTATGTCCTCAGACAGCAAATTTCCAGGGTAAATGACATATTTACCCCTGTTCTGCATTTCCCTCTGATTGATACCATGGCAAAACATTGATGACAAGTAAAACCAAGGGGTCAGAACAAGAATGTGTTGACAATATCTTGACAAAGGGGAATTTTACAAAAAATGGTTTAGTATGCTTTTGTAATGTAACAGAAATGTAATGCTGAAATATGGGAAAACTCCTTTAGACTGGGGTCCCTCGTTGCGAAAACTGCATCGCTTTAAAAGTACAAGCAAAGTGGATAGAATTCTGGCTATTCCCATCCCACATTTCAGAAAAAATATCTGAAGTGGAAATATTGTGATTTCAAGAATCGATGCATTTTGTCAACTATAGAAATGCTGTAGTTTTCCATATGGGTATAATGGAGACAGTAAAGCTCTGGACTAAAGCGCTGATGAAAAAATCGTGATGTGTATAAACCATGGTCTTTTCCGCTGTGCTGTTTGACTGCAGCATGCTACGTGGGGCCTTAGCCTTAAGCGTGGGAGAGGCAACAAATAAGAAAATTGCTTTAATGCCGTATTTTTTTTACATAAGTTAATTGTTGTATTATCCCTAACTTTGGATGTTAATAAATATTGTATTTTTTTTTTCAGAACACATTTTAAAACAAAGGATCTCTAATATTAGAACAATAGGAGAGGAAAATGAAAACATATTACATACTCTTCTTCAAGGACATGAACACCATATAAAAAAATCATATGGGGAAATGATTAAAGACGTTATTAAATTATCACATAAGGGTAGGTTATTTGATATTTCTTAACCCCTTCCCGCCATGGGCATTTTTTGATTTTTCTTTTGTGTTTTAGTCCTCACCCCACCTCCCACCTTCCATAAAAATGAAAAAGTGCATTTGTGCAACTTTTTTACAGGCTTTTTTTTTTTTATGACGTTCACTGTGCAGCCAAAATGATAAGTCACCTGAATTCTATGTTTTGTTATGATTCTGGAGATACCAAATTTATATGGTTTTATTTATATTTTAACCCCTTAAAAATCCAAAACTGTGCCAACATTTTTTTTTTTTCTAAAAGTCGCCATATTCTGACACCCTTAACTTTTTTATACTTCCATGTACAGGGATGCATAGGACTTCTTTTTTGCAGGATCAGGTGTACTTTTTAGTTATACCATTTTGTAGAATCACTATTGCTTTGATCACTTTTTGCTCAAATTTTTATCAGAGACAAAACAATGAAAAAACAGTAGTTTGGCACTTTTGACTTTTTTTTCCCACTACAGAATTTACCATACGGGAAAAATATTTTTCTATATGTGTATGTGTTTCATAGTATTTAAAAAAAAATCACAGGGCCACAGGTAACTCAGAAAGATGGTTAAAAGGACAAATGTGCTGTAAAAATGAAATTTATCTTACCTGTTTCCCATTAAAATGAGATTTTACAGTGTAAGCTTAGCCAGTTTGTGTGGGTGGGACATCAACAAACTGAAAGTGAAACTGCTGGCCTGCATTCCAGTGCTGGAGCTGAGGCACATCACAGCGCTGCCTCTTTCCACACATAGGACATGATCACACAGCTTCATTCACTTCAGCACCTCCGTCTAACAGGATGCGCCGTTCAGAATGGCTGTCACTAGAGTTGAGTGAACAGTAAAATATTCGATATTCATTTCGAATAGCCCCTCAATATTCGACTATTTGAACGAATATCGAACCCCATTATAGTCTATGGGGGAAAAAATGCTCGTTTCAGGTGATCCCACTCTTCGACTCAGGAGAGTCACTGAGTCCACTATCACACCCCAGGAAATGATGCCAACACCCTGGAATGCAACTGGGACAACAGGGGAAGCATGTCTGGGGGCATCTAACATGCCCAAGTCACTGTATTACGTCGGGATCCCTGTCAGCCTGCGATACGCGGGAGCTGACTTTTTCCCATAGGAATGTATTGACCAGCGTTGATTGGCCGAATGCCATACAGAGTACAGCATTCGGCCAATCAACGCTGGTTCTGCTGGAGGAGGCGGAGTCTAAGATCGGTCCACAGCAGTCTCCATTCTGGTCTGATCTTAGACTCCGCCTCCTCACAGACGAGCCTCCGGCAGAACCAGCGTTGCTTGGCCAAATGCTGTACTCTGTATGGCATTTGGCCAATCAACACTGGTCAATAGATTCCTATGGGAAAAAGTCAGCTCCCACAACCATGCTGACCAACCATTTCAGGCTCCTGCATCTGCACATATGCTGGTGAACTTGGCAAGCTGTATGCTCTGTTGCTTAAAAGTATCAAGCGTGTTCCTAGCATCAAGCAAAGGGATAAGTATTGGATAGCAGTGCTCTTAGAACCTTGCTATATATGTTTCAGGAGCTCTCCTTTCCCAGTCCTCCCTTCCTAAACTACAGCATGTTATTGAGCAGGAGTAGCTTGACAAACCGATATGTACTTTTGTGAGAAAAGATTAAGTATAACTTTACATATTTAAGTTTTTTCTCTGCTTTTAAGGTGTCATTGAGTCCCGTAGGCGGTCCACACAGAGATACTGTCAATCACTGTTAGGACTGCCCACTAGACTCAATTACTCCTAATCATAGAAAGAACAGAGAAATTTATGGTAAATGACAAGTTATACTTTTCCCATAACATGATATATCAATATGTTCAGTTCCTCCTGCTCTATAACTTACTGCCTGCAGATTACATACATTTTCAGGCAGTGACAGCTTTCCTTTAACTTCCTGTGGTTTATTTACATACATTCTTATGATCTGTGTTTGAAAACATGATTTATATTGCAGGCAAGAAAATATCTCCAAAAAACACACTTCTGGATCATCCTGAAAGGCCTTTGCGTGAACAGGTATACAAACATTAATCCTATAATTAACTGCTGATAATGTTTTCATAATATACTTTTCTTTGTTTCTACACTACTTAAAGAGGACCTTGCATGTCCTCATGAAAATGCAGTTTTATATACCATTAGAAAGCTCCTTAACCAATGGCTTCCCAAATCTCTCACTAACGTTAATAAATATATGCCACATAGAAGTAGACTGCATTGGTTGTAGAATATTACATCAGTGAGCCATAGTTTCTTCCAGACCCTGGAGTCTCAGGGAGTCCAAAGACCTTTCTATAAATTATGGAGACCACCATATTATAGATATCACATGGTAAGTAGGGGCCCATAATTTTAAAATTAATCCTTTGTTTTATGTGGACCTGTAAATGGACCGTGACTGCAAATCTCCATGTAAGCAAAGTGGCAGCATCATAGTATGAGCAGTGTTTACCTGCTCCTTGCAGTTTCCCGTACCACACGGCCATTAAAAGTAAACTTAACTTCTCCAAGGATTTGACAGAATACCAAATGCATGTATGTATGTTCAATGTATACATCCAACCTAACCCTAGTAATTGATTGAGAATGAGCATTCCTTTGAACATTCATTAACCCTTTCACTGCCAAGGGTCTCTGGAAATGTTGCACCTTTAGTAGCCAGAGCCTTTTTTTTTTTTTTTTTTACAGTTTTGACATGTCTGAATAAAACGCATATTTCTAAATTAAATATTTGTCTAAGACCCCCATACCAATATATTTTCTGAAAGCAGAAAGCCAGGGCAATATAGCTTGAACAGTTCTATCTTGGAATGCTACATTATACTTGTATACATTTGAGTTAAAGTTTTTTTTTCTAAAATAAAAAACAAAATTCCAAATTTCTGACCTAAACTATACCAAATTCAGGGATATACTGTTATAATTTCTTTAGTATACTAAATTCTAACGTGCCTTTAATTCAACAATACTACATATATGTGACTAAACTCCCTTTATGACCCTAAAAAAGTGCACCTCAAAATCTTGATTTTGGCCTTAAATGTGAAAAAAAATAGTAGCATAAATTAAACATGCAATATACATTAGAATCAATGACTAAACCCCATAAACCTATATATTTCCAAACAGCAGACACCCTGACGATCATAAAAATACCATCTAGCTTATTATACTCACAGCCACCTTCATGCAACTTTTTATCAAACATTGATTTTTTTGCAAAAATTACACAAAAGTTCAGCTTTGAGACTAAATCTCTGAGACAGTTTAAACTATATTCATCTAATACTTCCTAAAACTAAAAGTCCAGGGTATGAGGAGTTTATACATACCACATGTGTATACATCCGTACACTATTTATGTTCTCATAACTGCAAAAATCACAAACACCCAAAATCTGCTTTTTGTCTTCAAATTTGAAAGCAGTAGTGACATGGATAAAACATGCCACACACACCAGAAACAATGACTAAACTGCCAAAAACTATATATTTCCAAACAGCAGACATCCTGGCGATCATAAAATTACCATCAAGCTTATTATACTCACAGCCACCTTCATGCAACTTTTTATCAAACATTGATGTTTTTGCAAAAATTACACAAAAGTTCAGGTTTGAGACTTAATCTCTGAGACTGTTTGAACTATATATACAGAAAACTGTCAAATCTGAGTTCTTTGTGCACTAAGCAATACTAACTTTTAACAGTATATAATTGCTTAAATTCAAAGAAGAATCCCTTAACTTAAAGAAGTTATAGGAAATAGGGGGTTTGGATAATAGAAGGGGAGTGGGGTCAGTATATCAGGGAGAGGGGTAAGGTGCTAAGAATTTTAAAAAGGGGTATGTACGTGTATAAATTTTATTCTGTTAGTGTAAGTGAATGGATATGTATGTGTATAAATGTTATTCTGTTAGTGTAAGTGAATGTGGTGTAAGTGCTTAGTGCTTAGTGACACTGCTTCCTGGGCTCCTCACTTTAGACAGGTAAAGACAGTTTCTATGCAGATAAGAACGATCTGGTGACCTATTGGTCACTAGATGTTACCTTACACTGAAGCTCAGATGTTTAGCTTCCAAATGAGATGAAAATTGTGAGTGTCACAATTTTCATCTCACAGTAGCACTTTATATTATCGCTGCCCATTCTTCAGCACCAGAGCTAAGAGAGTGACAGAGATAGCAGTACCTACCGCAGTCTTTTTTATGTGATATCTGTCAGTGACCTTTTGGTCCGCTTATCACTGGCTTATCTGAAAGGTAGGAACATGGGCTATAAAATAAGCCAGTGATAAGCTGAACAAAAGGTCACTGATCACAGCTATCAGATAAAAGAGACGGCAGTACGCTCCCTTTGTCCCTCTTATCTATGGTAATAGACAATAATGTCACAATTTTCATCTCATTTGGAAGCTATGAACATGGGCTATAAAATAAGCCAATGATCAGCTGACCAAGACGTTGCTGATCGCCGCTGTCTTGTGAGGGTTAAGAACGAATAACGGGGATCCCTTAGACTGTGAACTCCAGTTTAGCCTGCTCCATATAATTTCAGGTTTGATAGTCTGCATTTTGGTCTTGGGCTCGGTGCATACTTACCCGTTCTTATTGTTCTCTGATAACACAATCATTGTGACAAACCTGAACACAATGATTAATATTATATATTTTGTATAGAATTCCTATTCTGCATAGGATTTGTGCTGTGTCTTTCTCCTCCTTCACTATAATTGTTCTATGGGAAGAATATGCAAATCCGCCTTCCATGATGTAATTAGGAAGACAGTTGCTGCCTCATTGTTGCAAACCAATAGAGGGCGCTCACTGGAATGTGCAAGCCTGTCTTAAGACAGGATTCCAGTGAAATAACCCAATAATATTGTGCTAAAGGCTTAACAAATCTCCACACACCTATATGGTGGTCTCTCCCTAAGGAGTGACAATATAATTGTTCTGTAAGTGGAGAGAGATCCTGTGCTGTTATACTATGAAAAAAAGCTAATACACATTTGATCACCCCTTAATTTCCCATTGATCATGTGAGAGCACACATCATAATTGTGAATTACTGCTGTAGAGTGAAGTACATCCCACTTCAATATGTTTTTTCTGTAATAGGGCTATTACTGTAAGTAGTGCTAGTTTGTTATACAGTTTAGGCTAGGTTCACATCTGTATTAGAGTCAATATTGGCAGAGAGAAAAGTCCTGCATGGAGGTCAACCTATCAACCTTTGTAACCTTCCCAAATCCCTTTCTTTAAGCGGGTGCTGCACCGTCTACAGGCCTTCTCTGGCTCGGCCCTGCTGCTAGGGGGTGACTTTAATATGGTCTTTTCTGATTAGTCAGATAAATGAACTTTAGCTGGTAATGCTCCTAGTGCCCTGCAGCTTTGCTTAGCCAGAGACTTCTGCCGTCTGATTCGTTCTTTTTCCCTTTATGACTTCTGGCGTGTGCATAATCCTACTGACCGCTCCTTTACCTTTTACTCACACTCCCACAAAATGCACTCCAGGATAGATTACTTTTTTGGTAATACCCTGATTCTCTAGCTCTTGACAGATGCAGTTATTGGCCCCATCTTGTGATCGGACCATGCTCCTGTTCTTTTGTCACTATCCCCTACCTCTGCCCCACCAACATTGTCACTGGAGGCTGAATGAGTCTCTCCTTCACTCTCCTCCACCTGTATTTCATTTCGTAAGACCCAATATTATGCATTGGTACCACACCCCTGCCTTGCTTCATTTCCTTAAAGGGGTATTCCCATGACGCTTGTTCACTAACCTGCAGGCTGTTGTGCTCTCTTCTCTTCCTACTTCTCTCGGGACATAGGTGGGCGAGGTTTCACTTGCACGGGATTGGTTGTAAATGAATTACCACAGTGTGAAGCTGATGTAGCAGAGCTGGATTTGAGTTAGTTTGCATTACATACAGAGGTAACGGACTCCCTATCCCAGCCCTTATCAGCCAAATTCAATTAAACCGACTGATAACAGCTCAGAAATTCCAGAGCTCTCACCTCCCCTATATGTGTCATTTAAGTAGCGGAGCTTCTCAAACAGCTCAGAGCTGCTCCCAGACCCTCCCTCCCCTCTGAGAGCAGGCAGCTACATCACTTGACAAATGAGCAGATAATCCCAAGGGCCATAGAAATGGAGTGTAAACAATAAAGTGAATAAATTAACATGTTATGCCATGTTTTTTGGGACTGTTTGGGTATCCGCCCCTTTGGCTAGAGGTCCAATCCCTTTCTGATGCTCTCTTTATTTAGGGAGTCCCGCTTGATCAAAAAATTGTTTGTGAATTGAATTAAAAAGTAACGCTTTATTATGGGTACTTAACCCTAGAAATAGATATAATTTTTAAAAAAAAAAACGCTTGTGCTATGTAGTTTTTTTAAAAAAATGCTGAAGTAGGGTAGTGGTAATTGTTACTTCCTCCACCTTACATGTTCACACTTCCCACTCTACCCTCTACTCAGCCTGTCTCAACAGGGACACAAGACCAGGTAAATATTTATTGAGTTCAACAGAAAATTTCTCATTAAAAAGTTCAATAGCTTTTCAATAATCCTGTGCTCATATAAATAGCCTGTTACAATGTACACTGCCTAATTAGTGTGTCGGCAGGAGAAACAAAACAAAACAAAAAGGGGTAGGTATATCAGCTAAAATGTGGCTCAATGTTCAAAGAAAAAACTAATTCCAGGTAAAACAAAGTGCTTGTCGGTCAGACTTGGGTTTAGTTACACCTGCAGGGACGAGGATCAAGATTTCACCACTCCATCACATGCCAGGACCTAACACAAATTAACCCTTGTAGCCCTTTTGACCAGATCCACTGCACCAGCCTGGCTGTAGTTTTTCTGACCAAATGTTGCTGTTACCACATTGCTGCCTTCCCCGTACTGTACCTAGAGCCTGTTCCTACATCTATTAGACCCCCCCCCCCCCCTACGCGTTTCACCAGCCCTCCGGTCGGGTCATCAGGGGTATATTGGGTTAAGTATATTTGTTTCAGGCTATCAAGCTAGAAAGGAGACATCAGGCGGCCACCGTCTAGTGCCACCGCTCTGATCCCCCGTTCTGTACTAGTGAGACCGCTTGATCCACTTACCTTTTTGCTTATTCTCCCCCCTACTCACTTAGGTAAGCAGACCTCTAAACTGTTTTTGTAAATATGCACAGCAGCCAAAACGCTTAGATCCCTTCATCTGGTGCAGACCTAATTGCTAGGTTGAAGGACACCCACTGTATGGAATACTTGACAGCCTCCCCTCATCACATTATGGATGCTTTCTGGGCCGTGCAGTCATCTTGGGACTCATACTGCATTCTGTGTGGTCTTTGACTCCTTCCTTTTTTCCCCCTTTCCCTCTCCTTTCCTACTCCCCGTCTCATTGCCTTTTGGTTTGTTGTACTTAACTATTGATCTGACTACTGTTTTGATCTATATTTGTTTGTCTGTCTGTAAAAATTTGTTGAAAAATGTTTAATAAAAATTACAGTTTAAAAAGAGAAAAAGATATATGTCAGCCACATTGGGGATATTTCTGAACACAAGAGAAACAGTTCGATGCATTTTCTGGTGTGGTTGGGTCACAGGATGCTTGTCGTTTGATTAGACACTTAAGCATTACTGTCTTTTTGTTATAGTGTTTAAAGAAGATCTATTAAATTTCAGACCAAAACATTACACTTTATTTGGATTACTATCATTTCATCAATACGACCTGCATATTGAGATACCCAGTTAAGTGACGAGTTTATATGATCTATTGATGACACAGTAGACTCCTACTCAAGCACCACACACACAGTGGTGTGATGTGCATTATTATACTTATTATTACTTTGTATATAAATGTGTATACAAACATTACCTTTTCTGTATTATGTTTTGTTTACTTTGATTTATGTTTTATTTCAGTTAAAAAATAAATTTAGAAAAAAGATCCCTGATGGAACCGAAGCAGCAAGTATTCTTGTTGGTGAGGTGGACTTTTTGACTCAGCCATTTGCTGCTTTCATTCGATTAAAGAATGCGCCTGTTTTTGCCAATTTGACAGAAGTGCCTCTTCCCACCAGGTAAAATCTGTGGTTTTCTGATGGCAGGGCAGAAAGCATGACTAACAGCAACTAGAGCTAGGTGTTATCTTTTTCCTGCAGATTTAGGCAGGTTGCACACAACTGTGTATTTCCGACTGACCGTGAATTCAAAGCACGGGGGACACGCGGATATCACCCGCGTGCAGCCCATGCACTGGCCGTGCTTCCATAGCCTCTTTCATTAAATGAATAACAGCCATGGAAAGAGGGCCACAAAACAGTACAGGAATAGGACCTATTCTATATTTTGCGGTCTGGACTGTCGGCCCGCACATGCAACCGTGCAATTCATGGTCATGTTTACGGGCCCATAGAAATGAATGGGTCATTGTGATATTCATGAAAAACCTGGATAGCACACTGATTGTCCACATGGTCATCTGAAGGGGGCTTAACTCATTCTGCTTTTGAAGGGAGTCTGTCAGAACAAAATGACAAATAAAGATATACACAATACCTGGCAGGGCTTGAGGCAGGTATACGGCTCGGCATGAGCAGAGCTTACCGTACACGCCGGCACTTCCCATTCACTTCAATGGGACTGCTCATGGTGAAAGAAGCAGCCCATTCATTTCTATGGGGAGCGCTCGTATGCCGGCTCCCATAGAAATGAATGGAGCTGCTTTATACGCCGCTTATTCTGAACGTGTTTGACGTTCAGAATAAGCTTCAGTATACGTAGTGTGAATGCATATTTTTAAAAGTCTGAATTTCTCTGCAACACAGTCACGGACAGCAATAAAAAACGTTTTCTTCTAAACTGCATCTGAAGCCCTGCAAAGTACAATGTATATATTTATGTACTATATTGTGCTGACTCTATTTAAGGACTATAGGACAGTAACTGATAGCTTATTTGTTGCCGACAGATTAAAATACAATCATAGGACAAATGCTATAAACACAAGCTTTATTCTAAATGGAACCAGTACTTAGGTTTGGACTCCCTAAACCAGCAGCGCATTCTTATACTGCTAAAGTTCAGGTCCGTTTAAATAAATTTTACGTTCCTGGAGAAGAGTCAGTTGTCAGATCTGACAATTCACAATGCATGCACTGTGCACAGTGGAAGGTGGTGAATGTACACCTCGCTTCAATGCACAGGCACAGTAAAGCAAAGTGTACACTCACCTCAATTGTGCACTGTGTGTGTCATGAGCTGCAGGAGCTGACTCCTGGCTCTTCTCTGGCAATCTAATAAAAGGGGTTCATAGAGCAGTTGATGGGACTGGAGTCACCAGGTTTGGGACTCTGAACCCCAGCAGTATAAAGACCTGCTGCTGATGCATATATGAAAGCATATATTAAAACACAGACGCATATATTAAAACATAAAATAAATGAAAAAGATTTTGCTTTGTAAATTTCTGAGTCTGAAAATCATATCCAGTTATCAAAATGAGACATACAGAAATCTATGGGTTTGCTATTGAAACAACCCCATTTAGTCATAGAAATTTGTGCAACAAATTCTACAGATTTTGACGGCCCTCTGAAGCATCAAAACGGTTATGGCTAAGATCTCCAAAACCCTGTTTATACTGGATAGGTCATCAATATATGAATGGTGTGACAACTGAGCAGCGTATAAGCACTGCGGCCAGCCTCTTCAGTGAGTACCAAGCACAGCACTATACATATCATAGGGGTTGTGCTTGGTGTTGTAGCTCAGCCCTATTCATTGGAACATGACTAAGATGCTGCTGCATTATGAGATTGATGAACATCATATCATCATGATGTCATCAAACAAGAGGTGCAGTGTTCATGAGCACCGTGGCCTCTTCAAACAGCTGTTAAGTCAGGTTTCCAGGTTTGAAAACTCACTGATCCCATATTGATGACCTTCCAAAGGGAAGACTAACAATATAAGTTCCAGAAAAATTTATAGGTGATATTCCTGTAAAAAGATATTAACTCTTTGCAGCTGCAGCCACTTTTGACACAGCTCATTTTCCAAATGTTTCACTATATGTGGTAATAACTTATGAATTCCTTTAACTTTATGTCACGTCCTGACCCGTTCATACTCCTGCACCATCCTCTGGTCACATTGTATGGTGCAGGAGGGGTGTCCACTCCTGGACTCTTGTCATTCTGGGTTGACACTGTTATGGTTAACTTTTGTGTGTTTGTGATTGACAGCTTATCTGCCAAATCAAGCCTAGGGCGGGTTCTGGACTTCCTATAAACAAGTCATCAGCTCACACATGATTGCTGGCTATTGTGTCTCTGACCTTGCTAAGCTGTCCTTATTGTATTTACTGACCTCTGTTGTTTGGCTTTTGTCTATTCTTTTGGATTGCGATTTGGTACTGCTTTGTTTCTCTGGTTTGACATCTAATTGCTGACTCCCCTTCTGTGTTGTTTTGTCTTTTCCTGTTCTGTGTATGACTTACTTTGTAGTAAGGGACTTTCACCCAGTTGTCCTCCAATGCCTAGGATAGTTGAGGAAAATAGGTAGGGACAGGGGCTGGGTCGGGCTCTGTCATTTCCTTCCTCTGAGTTTGCAGCAGCAACTACTGGGGAATTGCTCTATTGGCAATTCCATAACACTTATTCTATTGATTCTGAGAATAATATAAGAGGATCATATACATGTAAAATCTAGAAAAAGTTTCCTTAACAAGTCAGTGTTCATTCTTGCAGATTTATTTTTATTCTTCTGGGTCCAAGAAGAAATGCAAAATCTTATCATGAAATTGGTAGAGCCATTGCCACCTTGCTAACTGATGAGGTAAAGATTTAATTTACTGTACAATATGTATAAACATTAGTATCTTAAAATTATTTATGCTTTGCTCATGAACAGTCAGAAATGGACTAAAAATGTTACTTTTTTTTTATTGTAAACCATGTAAATCCGACATCCAAACACACATGAGTTGGTAAACAAACCCCTTGAGGGTCAATAACAAGCATGAAGACACTGTGTGAGACACCCCCATTAATACTCTCAAATAGAGGTAGATGGAGAAGCAGGAATTAGGGTGGGAATGGAGCAGGAGAAGACTAGCAGTAGAGACAGAAGCAAAGAAAAAAGATGAAGGGGGAGGGAAGGGGAGAAAAAAAAGGAAGAGGGGGTAGGAGGGCGGAAGGTAGGGGCAGAAGTTCCAGAAGCCCAAACACCGGTTTCAGGGTCCAAAGAGGCACAGCCTAACACACAATGTCCTTATATTCCTGTGAGCCCTGGAAAAGGATCCATGTTGTCCAAGCCGAAATGAAGGACTCATGCGTGTTCCGAAGGTGCGCAGTAAAATCCTCCATGCCCTGGATCACCTCCATCTTGCAAACCCAATGAAGGAGCAGAAGGCCCTGGCCGCGTTAACCAAATGCTTCAGAGAAGACTTGCAGTTTGCAGTATGGTTGTAGTCAGAGAGGTGGAGCAGATAGAAAGCGGGAGTCTGGGGGTGGGGGGAAGACCTGGCATACCTTACATATCACTCATTGAATCCCATCCCAAAAGTCCCTCGGCCCAGCACAATAAGAGAAAATGTGCAGTAGTGTTCCCTCCTCTGTGGCACACCGCCAGCACATTGAAGATGCTGACAGGCAGTTTCTGTGCAGTTTGAAGGGACATGGCACTATCTGGCCAAAAATTGATAACCTGCTTCTTGATATATGTTTGCAATGGAACATTTGTGGGCAAATTTAATGATTTTAGAGCACTGAGTCGAGTAGACAGTAATTAAGTAATTTTCCCATTTACAGTATTCAGGAAAGAATGTTATATTGTTATAGAATATTATTTTGAAGTATGTCAAGCTTTGAAATAAAATTGCTTAAAAAACACAAAATTTTCTCCCTCTTATTTTCCAAAATTATTTGTAGTTGTTCCGGAAAATTGCATACAAGGCTATGAACAGAGATGAACTAATTGCAGGAATTGATGATTTTTTAGATGAAGTTGCTGTTTTACCACCTGGCAAATGGGATCCTACTGTGCGCATTCAACCTCCAAAGTTTCTGCCATCAGTACATAGAAGGTAAAATGTTTATGTGTTTATTGTGGTAAAATTTTCCTAAAACCATATTACATTTTTTTTGTACTTTCTCCAGTTCAGCAACTTATTTATCAACTTGTTTTTTAGTCTAAATTTACCATAAAGTAAAAATCAGAAAAACAGGAAAGTATTATTGTGTTCATTTAACCACTTCCTTCCTTGTATCATAAAAGTAGAGGGCTGTGATTGCATGACAGCCATTAACTGGCCACTTAACCTTTGTAATATTGTGATCAGTAGTGATCTTGCCTTCAGATCTTCAGCCTGGGCAATCACTAGAGCTGACAGTATTAACCGGTTAAGGACCGCCTATTGTAAAAATACGGCCGGTCTTCAGAGACCCACTTGGCGGGGAGCGGGTGTTAGTTGTTACTAACAGCTAACACCCGCCTCCGTAAAGTCCGGTCGAAGCTCAGTTTTAACCCACGCTCATCAAAGCATCAACTGATTCAAGTGTCCTAAAGGGACACATGAAAAAGTTTAAAAAAAAAGTGTATGAAAAAAATAATAACATTATAAAGCCCTAAAAATTCCTTTATTCTATAGAAAATAAATTATATTAAAAAAAATCACAAAAGATTTATAAAAACAATGTATATTTGGTATCGCTGCATCCGTAACAACTTCTACCTGTACAAACTGAAATAACATTTAACGTACACGGTGAACGTTGGAAAAAAAAATTGAAAAAACCCACCAAAAGTAGTGAATTTTTCCCATCTCACCTATAACACCTAAATACAAACTTCCCAAATGCTGTTTTGAATTATTTGAGGGGTGCAGTTTTAAAAATGTGGAGATTTATGGGAGTTTCTAATATGTAGGCCTTTATAATCCTCTTCAGAACTGAAGTGGTCCCTAAAAAATGAGTTTGGGAAATTTTCTTGGAAATCTGGAAAATTGTTGTTACACTTCCTAGCCTTCTAGCATCCTACTGATATCCTACTAATCCTACTAATACGCAAAAATGGCTGAATGGATTTGAATGAAATTTGGTACATAGATAGTCTGTAACCCCGATTAAAACATAGGCTTCTTCTTATGCCCGTAAATTACATGGCTTCTTCTCAGCAGGCTGATAAAGCTGGGTCTGTTATCTCTCTATGTAAACTGTAAACATACAGACACTGCTCAGACACTGAGATAAGAAGACCCCTTTCATCCAAATTGTCAGATGTAGCAGAGCTGGATATGCTCTTATATTCAACTGCTCATGGTGCCAGAAGAATATGCTAATAGTAGCTTGCTGATAAAGCCAGGTCTGATATACCTTGGTCCATTGTGTCCAAGCATCTGCATATTATCTGATCTGTGTAAGTCTTCTCTTGAGCCACAGGGAGGAAGGGAGACACAAATACACAGTCAGAAGTAGACTGTGGAGGTAAAATCTTCAGACACTCACCTGGGAAAACCACATTCATACAAATTGCCAGTT
The DNA here is from genome assembly GCF_031893055.1 of Leptodactylus fuscus. Classification (NCBI taxonomy): domain Eukaryota; kingdom Metazoa; phylum Chordata; class Amphibia; order Anura; family Leptodactylidae; genus Leptodactylus; species Leptodactylus fuscus. The sequence continues at coordinate 182,183,630 of NC_134269.1, read as the reverse complement.
TCCCAATTTTAAACATGCCGAAGAAACTAAAATTGAATTTGTCGCAAAATTCCCAAAAACCAAAGCTATGAAGGTAGCTAGAAGTCATCTAACTTCTGCTCAAGCTGAGCTGAGGAGGATTGAGCAAGCTAGGCGTCAAGCAGCTCTTAGAGCTGCTGAAACACAAGAGCAGGCGGATCATCGACGACAACAAAACGCTCATTATATGGCGTCCCAGTGAGCTGCTGAGATGCCGGAACAATCACAGGCACGGCACAAGGAACAAGTTGAGAGGCAGGCCAGTTTGAGAGCTGTCGAAACGCAGGAGCAGGCGAATCACCGACGCCAAGAACACACTCATTATATAGCGTCCCAGCAATCTGCTGAGATGCTAGAACATTCACAGGCACGGCGCAAGGAACTGGTTGAGCAGTAGGCCGGCTTGAGACATGCCGAAATGCCAGTGCAAGTGGATCATCTACGCCAACAAAACCTTCATTATATGGCATCCCAGCAAACTGCTGAGATGCCAGAACAATGACAGGCACAGAGCCAGGAACAAGTTGAGTGGCAGGCCAGCTTGAGAGCTGCCGAAACTCCAGAGCAGGCGGATCATCGACGCCAACAAATGGCTCATGATATGGCGTCCCAGAGATCTGCTGAGACTGTGGAGGAAGCAGAAGCTCGGGATGGGCTGTTGCTGAAAGGGCGGTGCAACAGCGGCAAAAATTCAATCAAAACGCTTGGAGTGTTTTTGAACGCGCTGGATTGGAGTACGATGTCAGTCTTGACTATGGGAGCCACAGACTCATAAAAATGCACAGAATGAATAAAGCCTGTAGATTTTGTGATGCACAAAAATGGAAAGAAGAGATGGCTGGGATATGTTGTTCTGGGGGAAAAGTAGTTATCCCACAGTTAGAGGAGCCAGCGGAACCATTGAAACAATTATTTGCAGGCTCCATATTTCTGGAGTGGCAATCTTGTTGCAAATTCAGGATTTTATTATCAAATTAGTCCCCTGATGAGTTTAGTGAAGCATGCATTTTGGGATTGCATGAATGGATAATTTGGAGTTTGTTTCATTTGATTTTAATTGGGCACCTTTTTATTGCACCTGTCTTCATCACAATATAATTACTGAATAGGCTGAGAATAGTGACTACAATACTAGGGTCAGGTGTCTGACACGTGCACTTACTATTTAGGGCGGTGGCCCCAAGTTAGGATTTTAAGATTTATAAGGCCCTTCATGCTCTTATGGTTATAATAGTGATAGTATTGATTTTTGTATCATCTGGATCACGGTAAGTCCTGGTTTATAGACTATCATTGCTTCAGGCCACCGTGTTTGTATTATCCCTTGCTTTATTATTTACATCATTTTTTGCTCTTGGGTGACAATAGGTTATGGTGAATATTAGGTTGAAAATACTTTTGTATGTTGTTAACTGACGTACTAATGTTGTATTGACATACTATTAAAAGTTATGTATTAGTTAAAGGGGTTGTCCCATCTCAAGGATCCTATCTATACTTCTAGCTTATGTGGATAAATACATTGCTTCATCATAACAAGAGATGAGCGAACACTATTCGAAACAGCCGTTTCGAATAGCACGCTCCCATAGAAATGAACGGAAGCGGCCAGCACGCAGACTCTGCCGGCGGCCGGCCGCTTAACCCCCCCGCGTGTCGGCTACATCCATTCATCTCTATCGGAGTGTGCTGTTTGAAACGGCTGTTTTGAATAGTGTTCGCTCATCTCCAATCATAACTGCTTTGTTTGGCTACTATCTGAGATTATTCACTTCATTGTTTACACTGCGTTTCCATATCCACAGACCTGGGGATGATCTTATCTCTCCTCCCAGGACAAGTGAGATAGCTCCCTGCTCTTAGGAGGGGAGGGGGAGCTGAGTGCTCAGGACTTGGGAGCAAGCTTGTATTTCTGAGCTGTTTATCTCCCTCTTCCAGTTATCAGGTCGGCTAATTGAATTTTGCTGATAAGGGCTGAGACAGGGAGTCAGTTTTAGGTCTGTGTTTACATACAGAGGTAACAGAGTTTATTGCAAGCTGACTCTTGGTCCTGTAGCATGTAAATTTGGGATTCTAATCACCTATCAAATCAGGCTCTACTACAACAGCTTCATATTGTGCATCTTCCAGTGATACAGTGCTAATTTATTTACAACCATCTCTCATTACTGACTGTAAACATGTACTGCTATGAAGAGAGCTAGCAGAGCGAGTGAAACCCTGCCCACCAATTTACTGAGAAAACTAGTACAGCCTGCAAATGGGTGAGCAGGCGAGTTGGGAATAACCCTTTAACTTGGATGATTATTGATATTATCATGTTGAATTTTGTCTCCACTGATACTTCATGCAAGGTCTATTTATGGAGGTGTGAGGGTAATGCCTTCCATCCACTCTCCCTCTTTCCTCTCTAGATCCCAGCTTTTCTCCAGTCTGGGCTGGACCAAGGCTTTCGTTTTTTCTTCTCTTTGAGAAGGTTTTTTTCTGCCTTTGTCATTCCTTTTCAGAAGTCCGTGCTCTTTCGTCCTCAGGTGAAGATCTTCCTGCAGGGAGTTACACACTATGCTCCTTCCTCCCATGAAACCGTGGGATCTTCATCTCATTCTTGAGATGCTTCAGGCTTCCCCTTTTGAGCTTTTGGTGAGATCACAATTCACTTTCTGTCCTGGATAGTGTCCTTCCCTGTCCGGGATACCTCTCTTTCTGGTTCTCCATGACGGCAGGGTTGTCTTTTATCACCACCTTCTTTTTCCTCAGGTAGTTCATTCCTTGTACATCCTTGAGGATATTGTCTTACCATTTTTCTGCCTGGACCCCAGGAACCACATGAGCAATCTCTTCCTTGCCCGAATCTGGCAATTTGGGTCAATTTGTCTCTCTCTGACCTCTTCCGCCTGGCTGTTTCCACGGTTTCCATCTTCTGATGGTTTTGGTCTGATATTAGGGATCGGCCACTGCCTCTCCGTGTGATTGCTCTTTCTCGAGACTCGTAAACGCCTTCTCCCACCCAGGTCTGCCAGGCTGCAACCTGGGTCTCTGTTCATCCCTTCCCCAGGTTCTATCAGCTACTTTCTGTGCCTTCTGCCGATTCCATCTTGGGTTGTAGATTCTGCAGCTGCTGTGTGCTAGGATGCTCGCTGTGTAATTTTCACCCTCTGGGACTGCTTCAGGACATCCCATGGCGCAACATCTCCTAATGTTGTTGTTTTATATAATAATAATAATAATAATAATAATAATTTTTTATTATTATTATTATTATTATTATTATTTGAGAAAACTGGATTTTTGTACTCAAAAAACGTAAAATCCTTTTCTTGTTGTATTCAGTGAGAGACACAGATCCCACCCTTGTTTTCTTGTTGAGCTTGCTTCAGGCCTTTTTTGGTTTGTTTTCGGGATCAGGACATGTTGGTGGTTGTTGGTTCCATATTCCTTTTTTTTGGTTATTTGTGTGTTGCTCTCCTACAACTGCAGTACAAACTGACAGCATAGTGACTAAAAAGCCTGGAGGTGGAGCCAACTTCTTTTAATATTTGTAGTGTCAGCCTCATGGTGGCCAGGTCTATATCTATGGTGCTGTGTCCCCAATGATGACACCGTATTCTGAAGAGTAGCATTAGCATTTATTGAAAGGGGTTGTCCAGGTTTTAGGATTTTATAGCCTATCCTTAGGTTAGGCCAGAAATATATGATAAATGGAGGGCCAACACAAAGCAGGATCACTGCACTGATGAGCTATATACGGCTGCCTCTAATGTCCCTATTATACATGATGCAGTACCAAAAGCAGTTGACTTCGAGACTTGTATAGCGTACAGAGTATTGTATAGTGGCTGGCTGCCACTACTGCAAATCTGCACCTATTAACAACAATTGGAGTTGAAGTGAAGTAACAGCTCCCAGCCACTATACAGGGACCTGAGCTGTGGTGTTTCCAGCCCTATACTGTAGGCAGTATGGGTTCCGGAAGTGGCCATGTAGATCTAATCAGCCCCTCCGATCAGATATTCATGGCCTACCCTAAAACCTGGACGACACCTTTAATCGCTTATGGGAGTCTTTTTAAGCCATTGATTTCAGTGTGTTATGCGTGTTAAACGGAACCCATTGAAGTCAATGGGATTCTGTTTTGCAGTGCTGATCCTTACACGAGTTATTGTGCAAGAATCAGTGCCGCGTAACATCGTGTGAATGCCCCCTTAAGAACCAAGCCTTTTTTACCATTGAGGACCACAGAAAATTCAACTTTGTTATTTGCACTTTATATTGCTGATTAGAGATGAGCGAACAGCGTTACACCAGAAATGCAGCCGAGCTGAGCACACTGCCAACACTGCTGCACCGGAGATGTGAACCCTGCTGCACACTCAGCTCTGCTGCATCAGATATGCGCTGACCCCTGCTGCACACTCAGCTCTGCTGCATCAGAGATGCTCTGAACCCTGCTGCACACTCAGCTCTGCTGCATCAGAGATGTGCTGAACCCTGTTGCACACTCAGCTCTGCTGCATCAGAGATGTAGCAGTGCTGAATGTGCGCTGCACCCTGCTGCACACTCAGCTCTGCTGCATCTCAGCAGATCTGAGTGTGCAGCAGGGTTCAGCGCATCTCTGATGCAGCAGAGCTGAGTGTGCAGTAGGGTTCAGCGCATGTCTGATGAAGCAGAGCTGAGTGTGCAGCAGGGTTCAGCGCATCTCTGATGTAGCAGAGCTGAGTGTGCAGCAAGGTTCAGCGCACACTCAGCTCTGCTACATCTCTGATGCAGCAGAGCTGAGTGTGCAGCAGGGTTCACATCTCCGGTGTATCAGTTCTGGCTGTGCGCTCAGCTCGGCTGCATCTCCGAGCGCACGGCCAGCACTGCTACATCTCGGCATAGGAATGTATTGACCAGCGTTGATTGGCCGAATGCCATACAGAGTACAGCATTCGGCCAATCAACGCTGGTTCTGCCGTTGGAGGCGGAGTCTATGATCGGTCCACAGTAGTCTCCATTCTGGTCCGATATTAGACTCCACCTCCTCACAGACGAGCCTCCAGCAGAACCAGTGTTGATTGCCCGAATGCTGTACTCTGTATGGCTTTCGGCCAATCAACGCTGGTCAATGCATTCCTATGGGAAAAAATCAGCTCCCGCATATCGCAAGCTGACAGGGATCCCGACGTAATACAGTGACTTGGGCATGTTAGATGCCCCCAGACATGCTTCCCCTGCTGTCCCAGTTGCATTCCAGGGTGTTGGCATCATTTCCTGGGGTGTCATAGTGGACTTGGTAACCTTCCTGAGTCGATTAGTGGTTTCCCCCATAACGAGTATTTTTTCCCCATAGACTATAATGGGGTTTGATATTCAATCGAACAGTCGAGTATTGAGCGGCTACTGGAATCAAATTTCGAACTTCCAACATTTCACTGTTCGCTCATCTCTATTGCTGATGTTTACTAACATGTTACTATGCTTCACATTACCAAAAATGTTGTATGCTTGATTTTATGGTACGATTATAGCAAAAACAAATATGTAAAAAAAAATATATATATATACATACATATACTATTACTACTAGAGATGAGCGAGTAGTATTCGTTCCAATATCGAATACCATTATAGCCTATGGGAAAAACCGGGAATGTTGTTCCGCTTTCCATGAAAACCAAAGTTCGACACATTGGATCCTCCAAGTTGAGGACAAGGAGCACGAGGAGGTTTTTAAATTGAATTCAATGGAATTTCCTGCGTGGTATTCGACCGACACGAGTATTCGATCGAATAGTAGTATTCGATCGAATACTAGTTGCTCATCTCTAATTACTACCTTTGCACAATAGGACATATTATGAAAAAAAATGTTTTTATTTTGCTGAGCCATATTTATTACTGCAACTATTCTGAATGTTAGAAAAATTATAGACTAACCATTTTTATACCATTATTATCATTATAATAGCATATACATGTATTTTTAAAGCAATTTTGCAAAATAAAATCACTGTATATGGAAATTATAGTTGAATGGTTTTTTTTTTAATGTGAACATTTTATTTTTAAAACTTTTTGCTGAAATTAATTAGTCCCATTAGGTCACTTCCAAAATGCTCTGATATAGATAGTACTTTTGCATGCTCTCTCAGTAACAAAATGCAATCGATTTGGTCTAATATTGCCCTGGCTATCATGGCAATCCATTGGTGGATGGCTTGATACATTGTGAGTCCCACAGTTTTTGCATGGCCATAACTTTTGAACTTGAGCAATCACTATCACTTACATGTACGTCATAAATCCCTCATATTAAGGCATTCTATTGTGTACATATACTGTATGTGATTTATCATGATGCAAATTTTACCAAAAAAAAACAATAAAAGAACCTACCCCGTTACTGTAACAGTCAAGCATTTCACAACTACAGTAGTGAAAGCACACCCAGCTTTCCACCACATCTCTTCCTTTCTGGAATACTGAATGGAGAGGGAAGAGACTAAAATATTATGGTGCCATCAGACTGGCACTATGGACATCTCTGCTCTAAAGTCTATTCTTTAACAGACAAGGCCCTAAAGTACAGTATATATCTGACTACCAAATGTTTTACAAACGTTTTATCCTACTTGTTCTTTTTGTTGATTTTCAGGTAACAAGTTATTAAGTTTATGCTCTTTTTTTTACAGGCAAGCAATGCTGCAAAGAGAATCCAAAAACAACTGCAATGGAAAACCTCATGAAACAGAGAAACTGGCACACGGACATCATCATGTCAGTGAAGAACTACTAAAAACAACCAAGTAAGAGAACCAATCAGTACAATCGTAATAAAATATAATTGGATCCCAATGTGTCTATAAGCAAATAAAAATGTATTCCTTAGAGCTTGTGAACACTCTAATGCTGCCTGCATGATAATACACAGGGCCTTTATAGCTCCTTTATCTTGAAGTTAAACATGTTCTGTCTCTAGGATTTAGTATAGAATCAGATTTATCAAAATGACTGATGCTGGATGATAAATCTAGCATAAAGTTATACTTCATCTAAATTTGTTCACTCAGTGTCAGGATTAAACACATTTTGGTGAGTTTTTGGCTACCGTATATACTTGAGTTTAAGTTGACCCGAATATAAGCCGACCCCCCTAATTTTACCACAAAAAAACAGGGAAAACTTATTGACTTGAGTATAAGCCGAGGGGGGAACATGCATGACATTCTGTTTGTGTTCAAGTTAATCCTAGCAGGCTTTGGGCCTATATGATAATGTTCCAGATGTCACATGGTCTGGGATATTACCATATAGGCCAAAAGCCTGTACTAGCAGTACCATATAGGCCCAAAGCCTTATGGTAGCAGTAGCAGCCTGTTGCCATACAGGCCCAAAGTCTGTGCTAGCAGTAACAGGCTATTACTACTACCACAGGCTTTGGGCCTATATGGTAATATTCCAGACCATGTGACATCTGGGACATTACCATATACAGTCCTATGAAAAAGTTTGGGCACCCCTATTAATCTTAATCATTTTTAGTTCTAAATATTTTGGTGTTTGCAGCAGCCATTTCAGTTTGATATATCTAATAACTGATGGACACAGTAATATTTCAGGATTGAAATGAGGTTTATTGTACTAACAGAAAATGTGCAATATGCATTAAACCAAAATTTGACTGGTGCAAAAGTATGGGCACCCTTATCATTTTATTGATTTGAATACTCCTAACTACTTTTTACTGACTTACTGAAGCACAAAATTGGTTTTGTAACCTCACTGAGCTTTGAATTTCATAGCCAGGTGTATCCAATCATGAGAAAAGGTATTTAAGGTGGCCAATTGCAAGTTGTTCTACTATTTGAATCTCCTCTGAAGAGTGGCATCATGGGCTACTCAAAACAGCTCTCAAATGATCTGAAAACAAAGATTGTCCAACATAGTTGTTCAGGGGAAGGATACAAAAAGTTGTCTCAGAGATTTAACTTGTCAGTTTCCACTGTGAGGAACATAGTAAGGAAATGGAAGACCACAGGGACAGTTCTTGTTAAGCCCAGAAGTGGCAGGCCAAGAAAAATATCAGAAAGGCAGAGAAGAAGAATGGTGAGAACAGTCAAGGACAATCCACAGACCACCTCCAAAGAGCTGCAGCATCATCTTGCTGCAGATGGTGTCACTGTGCATCGGTCAACTATACAGCGCACTTTGCACAAATAGAAGCTGTATGGGAGAGTGATGAGAAAGAAGCCGTTTCTGCACGTACGCCACAAATAGAGTTGCCTGAGGTATGAAAAAGCACATTTGGACAAGGCAGCTTCATTTTGGAAACAAAAATTGAGTTGTTTGGTTATAAAAAAAAGGCGTTATGCATGGCGTCCAAAAAGAAACAGCATTCCAAGAAAAACACATGCTACCCACTGTAAAATTTGGTGGAGGTTCCATCATGCTTTGGGGCTGTGTGGCCAATGCCGGCATCGGGAATCTTGTTAAAGTTGAGGGTCGCATGGATTCCACTCAGTATCAGCAGATTCTTGAGAATAATGTTCAAGAATCAGTGACGAAGTTGAAGTTACGCCGGGGATGGATATTTCAGCAAGACAATGATCCAAAACACCGCTCCAAATCCTCAGGCATTCATGCAGAGGAACAATTACAATGTTCTGGAATGGCCATCCCAGTCCCCAGACCTGAATATCATTGAACATCTGTGGGATGATTTGAAGCGGGCTGTCCATGCTCGGCGACCATCTAACTTAACTGAACTTGAATTGTTTGTCCAAAATACCTTTATCCAGGATCCAGGAACTGATTAAAAGCTACAGGAAGCGACTAGAGGCTGTTATCTTTGCAAAAGGAGGATGTACTAAATATTAATGTCACTTTTCTGTTGAGGTGCCCATACTTTTGCACCGGTCAAATTTTGGTTTAATGCATATTGCGCATTTTCTGTTAGTACAATAAACCTCATTTCAATCCTGAAATATTACTGTGTCCATCAGTTATTAGATATATCAAACTGAAATGGCTGTTGCAAATATCAAAATATTTAGAACTAAAAATGATTAAGATTAATAGGGGTGCCCAAACTTTTTCATAGGACTGTAGGTCCAAAGCCGGCTAGGATTAACATTGGATCCCGGAGAGGTGAGTATAACTGTTTATTATTTTCTCTCACCTCCCCTGGGGCTCCGATTATTATACTCGGGGATCTGAAAAGACCGCCAAGTATAATAATAACAGCAGTGGGATCACGGCCTGGGCTCAGTCCTACTCACTGCCGGCCTCTGCGGCCTATAGTATAAGGTGAAGCGGGGGTCGGCAGTGAGCAGGCCCGACGAGGTTGGTAAATAGGCTGATACCTACTGGGAATACTCCAGCAGGTAGCGGCCTATTATAAAACAAACAAACAAACATTAAGTTCTCATACTTACCGACCTCGCGCTGCTGCTCCCGCTCCCGCCGCGGCTCCTCTTTTCCCAGTGCTGCTCCTCTTCTCCTCGCAGTACACTGCGTCTCAGTGTAGGCGGCGTGATGACCCCGCCTGCGCTGAGATGCAGTAAGATGTCATCGACACATGCCGGGTGCAGGCCTGACCCCCGAGTATAATAATCGGAGCCCCTGGGGAGGTGAGAGAAAATAATAAACAGTTTTACTCACCTCTCCGGGATCCGATGTTAATCCTAGCCGGCTTCGGGCCTATATGGTAATAATCCAGACGTCGCGTGGTCTGAGATATTACCATATAGGCCCAAAGCCTGTGGTAGTAGTAATAGCCTGTTACTGCTAGTACAGGCTTGGGCCTGTATGGCAACAGGCTGCTACTGCTACCATAAGGCTTTGGGCCTGTATGATAATGCCCCAGCACAGGCTTTGGGCCTGTATGGCAGCAGGCTGCTACTGCTACCATAAGGATTTGGGCCTGCATGATAATGCCCCAGACGACTGGGGCATTATCATACAGGCCCAAAGCCTTATGGTAGCAGTAGCAGCCTGTTGCCATACAGGCCCAAAGCCTGTGCTAGCAGTAACAGGCTATTACTACTACCACAGGCTTTGGGCCTATATGGTAATATCCCAGACCACGTGACATCTGAGATATTACCAAATAGGCCTGAAGCAGGCAAGGATTAACATGAGCACAAACAGAATGTCAAGCATTTTCCCCCCTCGGCTTATACTCAAGTCAATAAGTTTTCCCCATTTTTTGTGGTAAAAATAGGGGGTCGGCTTATATTCAGGTCGAGTATATGCGGTAATTAATAATGGAACAATTTATAATTGTAATAAGGGGAATGAAGGAGGTAACTGTCTAGAGTTATTAAAAATGTTGAAAGGAGTCTATTAGTAGATTTGGAAATAAGGGGAAGAGTGTTATGGGCATGCATTAACTTGCATGGGCTTTGGTCTCAGCTCTAGATTCCTGGGTAAAGCACTTTCCTCTTCATTTTCATATGAATAGCATGATGATTTTCATGAAAACGGGCTCCAAAGCAGGTGCAACACGGTGGCTCAGTGGTTAGCACTGCAGCCTTGCAGCGCTGGAGTCCTCGGTTTGAATCCCGCCAGGAACAATATCTGCAAAGAGTTTGTATGTTCTCCCAGTGTTTGCATGGATTTCCTCCCATTCTACTGATAGGGAAAAAAAAAGTACATTGTGATCCCTATATGGGGTACACAATCTACAAAAAAAAAAACAGTGGGCTCCAAAGCTGAGCAACAAAGACATATTTGGAAACTGTGGAATCACATCTACAAGATACTGTGATTAGGTTTATAACTAATTTACCACTGACAGACTCCCTTTAGGCTGCATGTACCAGTTGTGGGATTCAGGGCTCGTTCACATCTGCGCCCGGTGTCTGTTCATTCAGGCTTCCATTTCCTGCACAAAACTGAGCGAAACCGTTTTTTTTAAATCGGACATGCAATACTCTGTGTCCGATTTTTTAAAATGATTAAGATTAATAGGGGTGCCCAAACTTTTTCATAGGACTGTAGGTCCAAAGCCGGCTAGGATTAACATTGGATCCCGGAGAGGTGAGTATAACTGTTTATTATTTTCTCTCACCTCCCCTGGGGCTCCGATTATTATACTCGGGGATCTGAAAAGACCGCCAAGTATAATAATAACAGCAGTGGGATCACGGCCTGGGCTCAGTCCTACTCACTGCCGGCCTCTGCGGCCTATAGTATAAGGTGAAGCGGGGGTCGGCAGTGAGCAGGCCCGACGAGGTTGGTAAATAGGCTGATACCTACTGGGAATACTCCAGCAGGTAGCGGCCTATTATAAAACAAACAAACAAACATTAAGTTCTCATACTTACCGACCTCGCGCTGCTGCTCCCGCTCCCACCGCGGCTCCTCTTTTCCCAGTGCTGCTCCTCTTCTCCTCGCAGTACACTGCGTCTCAGTGTAGGCGGCGTGATGACCCCGCCTGCGCTGAGATGCAGTAAGATGTCATCGACACATGCCGGGTGCAGGCCTGACCCCCGAGTATAATAATCGGAGCCCCTGGGGAGGTGAGAGAAAATAATAAACAGTTTTACTCACCTCTCCGGGATCCGATGTTAATCCTAGCCGGCTTCGGGCCTATATGGTAATAATCCAGACGTCGCGTGGTCTGAGATATTACCATATAGGCCCAAAGCCTGTGGTAGTAGTAATAGCCTGTTACTGCTAGTACAGGCTTGGGCCTGTATGGCAACAGGCTGCTACTGCTACCATAAGGCTTTGGGCCTGTATGATAATGCCCCAGCACAGGCTTTGGGCCTGTATGGCAGCAGGCTGCTACTGCTACCATAAGGATTTGGGCCTGCATGATAATGCCCCAGACGACTGGGGCATTATCATACAGGCCCAAAGCCTTATGGTAGCAGTAGCAGCCTGTTGCCATACAGGCCCAAAGCCTGTGCTAGCAGTAACAGGCTATTACTACTACCACAGGCTTTGGGCCTATATGGTAATATCCCAGACCACGTGACATCTGAGATATTACCAAATAGGCCTGAAGCAGGCAAGGATTAACATGAGCACAAACAGAATGTCAAGCATTTTCCCCCCTCGGCTTATACTCAAGTCAATAAGTTTTCCCCATTTTTTGTGGTAAAAATAGGGGGTCGGCTTATATTCAGGTCGAGTATATGCGGTAATTAATAATGGAACAATTTATAATTGTAATAAGGGGAATGAAGGAGGTAACTGTCTAGAGTTATTAAAAATGTTGAAAGGAGTCTATTAGTAGATTTGGAAATAAGGGGAAGAGTGTTATGGGCATGCATTAACTTGCATGGGCTTTGGTCTCAGCTCTAGATTCCTGGGTAAAGCACTTTCCTCTTCATTTTCATATGAATAGCATGATGATTTTCATGAAAACGGGCTCCAAAGCAGGTGCAACACGGTGGCTCAGTGGTTAGCACTGCAGCCTTGCAGCGCTGGAGTCCTCGGTTTGAATCCCGCCAGGAACAATATCTGCAAAGAGTTTGTATGTTCTCCCAGTGTTTGCATGGATTTCCTCCCATTCTACTGATAGGGAAAAAAAAAGTACATTGTGATCCCTATATGGGGTACACAATCTACAAAAAAAAAAAACAGTGGGCTCCAAAGCTGAGCAACAAAGACATATTTGGAAACTGTGGAATCACATCTACAAGATACTGTGATTAGGTTTATAACTAATTTACCACTGACAGACTCCCTTTAGGCTGCATGTACCAGTTGTGGGATTCAGGGCTCGTTCACATCTGCGCCCGGTGTCTGTTCATTCAGGCTTCCATTTCCTGCACAAAACTGAGCGAAACCGTTTTTTTTAAATCGGACATGCAATACTCTGTGTCCGATTTTTTAAAATGATTAAGATTAATAGGGGTGCCCAAACTTTTTCATAGGACTGTAGGTCCAAAGCCGGCTAGGATTAACATTGGATCCCGGAGAGGTGAGTATAACTGTTTATTATTTTCTCTCACCTCCCCTGGGGCTCCGATTATTATACTCGGGGATCTGAAAAGACCGCCAAGTATAATAATAACAGCAGTGGGATCACGGCCTGGGCTCAGTCCTACTCACTGCCGGCCTCTGCGGCCTATAGTATAAGGTGAAGCGGGGGTCGGCAGTGAGCAGGCCCGACGAGGTTGGTAAATAGGCTGATACCTACTGGGAATACTCCAGCAGGTAGCGGCCTATTATAAAACAAACAAACAAACATTAAGTTCTCATACTTACCGACCTCGCGCTGCTGCTCCCGCTCCCACCGCGGCTCCTCTTTTCCCAGTGCTGCTCCTCTTCTCCTCGCAGTACACTGCGTCTCAGTGTAGGCGGCGTGATGACCCCGCCTGCGCTGAGATGCAGTAAGATGTCATCGACACATGCCGGGTGCAGGCCTGACCCCCGAGTATAATAATCGGAGCCCCTGGGGAGGTGAGAGAAAATAATAAACAGTTTTACTCACCTCTCCGGGATCCGATGTTAATCCTAGCCGGCTTCGGGCCTATATGGTAATAATCCAGACGTCGCGTGGTCTGAGATATTACCATATAGGCCCAAAGCCTGTGGTAGTAGTAATAGCCTGTTACTGCTAGTACAGGCTTGGGCCTGTATGGCAACAGGCTGCTACTGCTACCATAAGGCTTTGGGCCTGTATGATAATGCCCCAGCACAGGCTTTGGGCCTGTATGGCAGCAGGCTGCTACTGCTACCATAAGGATTTGGGCCTGCATGATAATGCCCCAGACGACTGGGGCATTATCATACAGGCCCAAAGCCTTATGGTAGCAGTAGCAGCCTGTTGCCATACAGGCCCAAAGCCTGTGCTAGCAGTAACAGGCTATTACTACTACCACAGGCTTTGGGCCTATATGGTAATATCCCAGACCACGTGACATCTGAGATATTACCAAATAGGCCTGAAGCAGGCAAGGATTAACATGAGCACAAACAGAATGTCAAGCATTTTCCCCCCTCGGCTTATACTCAAGTCAATAAGTTTTCCCCATTTTTTGTGGTAAAAATAGGGGGTCGGCTTATATTCAGGTCGAGTATATGCGGTAATTAATAATGGAACAATTTATAATTGTAATAAGGGGAATGAAGGAGGTAACTGTCTAGAGTTATTAAAAATGTTGAAAGGAGTCTATTAGTAGATTTGGAAATAAGGGGAAGAGTGTTATGGGCATGCATTAACTTGCATGGGCTTTGGTCTCAGCTCTAGATTCCTGGGTAAAGCACTTTCCTCTTCATTTTCATATGAATAGCATGATGATTTTCATGAAAACGGGCTCCAAAGCAGGTGCAACACGGTGGCTCAGTGGTTAGCACTGCAGCCTTGCAGCGCTGGAGTCCTCGGTTTGAATCCCGCCAGGAACAATATCTGCAAAGAGTTTGTATGTTCTCCCAGTGTTTGCATGGATTTCCTCCCATTCTACTGATAGGGAAAAAAAAAGTACATTGTGATCCCTATATGGGGTACACAATCTACAAAAAAAAAAACAGTGGGCTCCAAAGCTGAGCAACAAAGACATATTTGGAAACTGTGGAATCACATCTACAAGATACTGTGATTAGGTTTATAACTAATTTACCACTGACAGACTCCCTTTAGGCTGCATGTACCAGTTGTGGGATTCAGGGCTCGTTCACATCTGCGCCCGGTGTCTGTTCATTCAGGCTTCCATTTCCTGCACAAAACTGAGCGAAACCGTTTTTTTTAAATCGGACATGCAATACTCTGTGTCCGATTTTTTAAAAAACGGTTTCACGGCGGAGCACATAAAACGCTCACCGGCGCTCACAGCCTGTCCAGGTCTGACAGCTTTCCGTCTTCTGCATGCAGAAGATGTAAAGCTGAGAATGAACTCCGGGCGCTATTGTGAACCTAGTGTCACCAGAATCTTTTAACCTTTGTTATTTTCTTGACGGAAATTCTTCCATATTTTCATTGTCTGTCACTTTAGCTTGCAATTTTGTTTATATATGTGGAATATGTTTTGCTACAGAGACTGCAGTGCTTATTTTATTTTGTCATTAAGGTTTTTCGGTGGACTTTGTAAAGATGTACAAAGAAAGGCGCCATGGTATTGGAGTGATTTTTATGATGCTCTCAATCTTCAGTGCTTTGCATCGATTTTATTTATCTATTTAGCAACTGCAACAAATGCTATCACTTTTGGTGGTATGCTGGGAGATGCAACAGATAACATGCAGGTATTTAACAATCATATTCTATGATCTTATTTTTTTGTATGCCTTTATAGCATATATAGGAAAACCATGTGTCTGCTATGGGCTATGTTATGGGATGTGGTGGCTTCTACTTACCCATCACATAGTTGTAACATTTGCCTATGGTTCAATGTTGCTTGTAGTTCAATGTATGCAGATTTGATTTTTTAAAACTCTCATCTATCTATCTATCTATCTATCTATCTATCTATCTAATTATATATCCTAACTGGATAAATGAATAGGCACCTAGAGATGAGCGAATAGTATTCGAAACGGCCGTTTCGAATACCTCACTCCATAGGAATGAATGGGCGCAGCTGGCGCCAGCGTCCGACCGCTTAAAGGCAGAAAGGAGGCATTATTGGGGGTTGCAACTAGAAGGCGATGTTGTTTGTATATCAGCATTTAATGTTTGCATTCAATATTTTTTTTTTCTTTTTCAGGGGGTACTTGAAAATTTTCTAGGCACAGCAATTTGTGGTGGATTTTTTTGTTTATTTTCTGGACAGCCACTAACAATTCTAAGCAGCACTGGACCTGTGCTTGTGTTTGAGAGACTTTTATACAGTTTTAGCAAGTAGGTGAATTTATTTGCATGAAAATGAAGTTCAGTATGGAAGTATCATGTTATAGACAGGAGTAACTGCAGATTGATATTTACTACTGGTATAGTCTCAAAAGGCTATTGCCAAAAAATGCAGAAACTGACAGATAACAGAGAGTATTAGAACAAGCTACCTAAATCTCACACTGTGCTAGGAGATGGAGTTTAAGATTGCCCAGACATCTTCACTAGAGGTGGGCGAATCGAAGCTGACAAAGTGGAATTCGCCAAAATTTGATTCATGTCTAATCTGGATTTCCTCATGCTTCGTGGTAACAAATCACATTTTTTCTAAAATGACTGCTGCACATGTTAGGACTTGGAGCAAGGAACTCTGGGAACTCGGGATCAACCACAATGCCATGTGTGCAGCCAATCAGCAGCCAGCCTGTGATGTCACAACCCTATAAATAGCCTACAACATTTTAGGTTCAAGCATTTATCATTGTACTTAGTACAGGGAAAGATGTCAGCAAGAGCTAGGGAGAGTGGTAGAAAACACATGAAAACTGATATTTTGCTCATTGGAAATTCAGGGAAAGGATGGGGAAGAATTTATACACAGTATTGAAGCAGAACAGGGTTCATTTGGCATGTTACAATACTACTACAAGTCGCTACACTGACTGCCATTATAATAATGCCTGGCAAAATTACAGGCCTTTTTGCCATTCATTAGTGGGCAAAAAAAAAAGGATTATTCATTATTCTCTGCAGTTATCTGTTATAATGTCCTTTATTGGCATTTATTAGTGTGTGTGTGTGTGGGGGGGGAAAGATAAGTGGCTTATTCACCATTGTATGTTGAAGGGAGAAAATTATAGGCCTTTTTGATCTTATATTAACCCCTTAAGGACAGGCCATTTTTCGGTTTTGCATTTTCGTTTTTCCCTCCCCACATTTCAAGAGCATTTCAGAGTCACATGATGGCTTATTGTTTGCGGGACAAATTGTACTTTGTAATGGCACAGTTCAATATGCTGTGCAATGTACTAGGAAGCTGGAAAAAATTCAGAATGAGGTGCAATTGGAGAAAAAAAATCATTTGCGCCAATTTCATATGGGTTTAATTTTTACAGTGTTGTAATGGCATGTTACCTGTATTCAGCATGTCAGTATAAACACGGCGATACAAAATTTATACAGCATTTGAAATGTTTTGATACCTCTTTAAAAAATGAAAAACTTTGAAAACTATGTAAAAAAATTGTGTTGCCATGTTGTGACACCTGTAACTTTTTCATATTTAGATATATGGAGCCGGGTATGGCGTCTTTTTATGCGTGACAAGATGATGTTTTTATTGATACTATTTGGGGAAAGATCTGATGGTTTGATCACTTTTTATTAAATTTTTTTATTGGAGGAAAAGTGTTGAAAAAAAAATGCTATTTGGCTACCATATTTTGATTTTTTTCACCACTATGCCTTTCACAATACGGGATAAATATAATAGTTCAGACATTTTGGAGTGCGGGGATACCTAAGGTGTTTATTTTTACTTTTGTTTATTTAGTTTTATATCTGTTCTAGGGAAAGGGGGGGTGATTTGAACTTTTTTTTTTAAACACTTTTAAAAACTTTTTTTTCATCTTTTATTTTTATGATCTGACCCCCTAGAGACCTTGAAACCTAGGGAGTCTGATTGCTCTTACTATTCACTGCAATACTACTATAATAGATATATATTAACCCCTTCCCGCCGATGGCATTTTTTATGTTTGTTTTTGACTCCCCTCCTTTTAAACCCCATAACTTTTTTATTTCTTCACTCCCAGAGCCATATCTGTTGTTAATTTTTGTGGGACAATTTTTTCTTCATGATTCCACTATTAATTATACTGTATAATGTACTGGGAAGCTGGAAAAAAAATTCAGAATGGGGTGGATTTGAAGAAAAAATGCATTTCTTACAGGCTTCGGTTTTACAGAGTTCACTGTGCAGCCAAAATGACATGTCCCCTGTATTCTGTGTTTCGGTACGATTCCAAGGATACAAAATTTATATGGTTTTATTTATATTTTAACCCCTTAAAAAAATCCAAAACTGTATAAGAAATTTTTTTTTTCTAAAAGTCGCCATATTCTGACAGCCATAACTTTTTTATACATCCGTGTACGGGGATGCATAGGGCATTTTTTTTTTACGGGGCTGGGTGTACTTCTTAGTTCTACCATATTGCTTTGATCACTTTTTATTCAAATTTTTATCAGATTCAAAACAGTGAAAAAACAGCAATTTGGCACTTTTGACTATTTTTCCCGCTACAGTGTTTACCATACAGGAAAAATATTTTTATAGAATTGTAGAGCGGGTGATTTTGGACACGGGAATAGCTAACATGTATGTGTTTCATACATGGTGATTTGAATGTTTAATACTTTTAAAAAAAAAATTTATATTTTTTTTTAACTTTTTTAAAAATTTTTTTGCATTTATTAGACCCCCTAGGGGTCTTAAACCCCAGGGGGTCTGATCACTAATGGAATGCATTACAATGCTAATGCATTGCAATTCATTGCAAAATACTGGCACTTCTATTTCAGGCTATGTAGCATAGCCTGCAATAGAAGCAATGTAATGACAAGCTGGGGAGCCTTCATAAGGCTCCCGGCTGTCATAGTAACGTGACGTCGGCGCCGGAGCTTACCAAGAAAATAGCGGCGGCACACGCTGCTGGGAAAATGGCGCCTCAGTCATCTTTGACCAAGGTGCCGGAAGAGTTAATGTCTCCGATTGGTCCCCGGACCGATCGGAGACCTTAGCGCCAATTATCTACTGTGTAAAGCAGTAGACACCCGGTGGCTATGACGGCTGCCCAGCTCCCGGGCGGCCACCATAGTTACACACCCGGCATGCGCCGTACTAGTACGGCAGATGTCGGGAAAGGGTTAAAACATCACTTTTATTGATACTTCTTTAAAATGAAAAAATACAAAACAAACAGGTCACTTTTCTAGTCACTCAAAAAAATAGGATGTAATTCATCCCACTTATTAGCAAAGATGACATGCTCGAGTATAATATACAGGGCCAGGGGACTAATCCATCGATGTACAAGTAGGGACCATATATGTAAAGCAAGGATTCGCTCACTATCCTAGTACTAAGCCCTACCTCCCTTGACCATAAATAAGCATGTCAAAAACACCCAGCTGTGATGTTGTTATAAGTATGTTCTGTATGTTCTGTTCTGCTTACTTATTCTGCTTTGTCTGCCTAGCAACAGTGAGGTAGTAATGGAGGAGGAGCTGAGCTTAGGGGGAGGAATTGTTAGACAGGGAGCCATGATGGAAGCATGGAATAAAGTGTTCTGATCTACAAGAGTAACCATCTCATAGTGGAGTTATTCCAGAAGACCTGCATCCTCACTACAACACTACAATTGGCGACGAGGATTAAGAATCATCAGCTAAAGGTATTTCACTGCTACAGAAAACTGTTTGCAAGACTGCAATCCTAGCACCAGCCATGGCCTGCTTACCCTCCTTTGCTGTATTTGATGTGCACCAGCCCCAAGCAAACTTAGCAGCATGCTGGAATAAATGGCTGAAACGCTTTGAGATATTCCTGCAAGCAATGAACATTACTGATAATGCAAGAAAGAAAGCCATGTTATTACACTATGCAGGGGAGCAAGTCTATGATATCTTCACAACTCTGCCCAATACAGGGGAGGACAGTGACTATGATCTAAGCAAAGCAGCACTAACTAAGCATTTCTCTCCATACATAAATGCAGCTTTTGAAATTTTCAAGTTTAGACAGTCAAAACAGTCAGCAACAGAAACCATTGATGAATATCATGTCCGCTTAAGACAACTTGCAGCTTACTGTGAATTTGCAGATATAGACAAGGAAATTCTGATGCAAATCATACAAGGTTGTGTGTCATCTAAGTTAAGGAGACAAGCACTCAGAGATCCCACCATGACTTTAACAAAGCTACTGGACATTGCACGTATTCATGATGCAGCAGAGAATCAAGCTAAACTTATAGAGAACACAGACTATATACCAGAGCAGCCATCTTCTGTAGCAAAGCTCACTCAGAAGCCACATGTGCCTCACACACAGGCTGCAACCTGCTACAACTGTGCAGGTCCTTATCCTCATCAGAAACCATGCCCAGCAAAGGGAGTAACTTGTCATAACTGTGGGAAACAAAATCACTTTGCAAAAGTCTGCAGATCAAAATCACAATCTTCTCTCTCTGCTAAACAAGCCTTGCCACAGAAAGTTCAGGCAGTGCAGTCAGTGTCCCCTGCGGATGAGCCCAGTAACACCTACTTATTCTCAGTGACTGAGGGGTCTCGCAATGTGCATGCAATGTCTAATCCCAAACAAGTCATCTTAATACATGGCAATCCGGTGGAGACACTGGTAGATACAGGGGCGTCTGTCAATGTTATTAGTCATGCCACTTATAGCCAGCTAAAGAACAAACCTGCTTTGCAATGTACTAACCTGAAGATATATCCTTATGGTTCAGCTACTGCATTACCCCTATGTGGCAAATTTCAGGCATTACTAACGGCTGATGGGAAATCCATCACGGACACTTTCTATGTAGTGGAGTGTTCTGCAGACACTCTTCTCAGCTGCAATAGTGCGGTATCTCTGGGCCTAGTGAAACTGGCAAACAGCGTAACACACTCTTCTATCCAAAATGTTATGCAGAAATATCCTCAACTCTTTCAAGGCATAGGAAAGCTGAAAGACTTTCAAGTGAAATTACACATTGACCAGTCAGTCCAGCCGTCAGTTCAACCTCACAGGCGCATCCCATTCCATGTCCGCAAGCTAGTGGAGAAAGAGCTACAAGACCTTGAGACAGATGATGTTATTGAACGTGTCGAGGGCCCAACTCCCTGGGTCTCACCAATTGTTGTTGCGCCTAAACCTAAGCAGCCTGGTAAAATCAGGTTATGTGTGGATATGCGACATGCCAATCGAGCCATTCAAAGAGAAAGGCACATTACGCCTACCATTGATGATATTCTCACAGATCTAAATGGTGCAAAAGTATTCTCAAAAATTGATCTAAAATCTGGTTATCATCAGCTTGAATTGCATCCAGACTCCAGATATATCACAACTTTTAGCACTCATGTCGGTCTAAGAAGGTTCAAGAGGCTGAATTTTGGCATTTCATCGGCTGCAGAAATCTTTCAGAATGTTATCAGGCAGGTTCTTTCAGGAATACCTGGAGTCCTCAATGTTAGTGATGACATCCTTATCTTTGGCACAACCCAAGAGGAACATGACAATCACCTAGAACAAGTCTTTCAGAGACTGCAAACCTGCAATTTAACTGTTAATCCATCAAAATGCGAGTTCAACAAGACGTCATTGAATTTTTTTGGCTACATTTTTTCTGAAAATGGTGTTTCTGCAGACCCTGAGAAAGTAGCAGCCATAACCTCTGCTAGCCAGCCACAAAATGTCTCAGATGTTCGAAGTTTTCTTGGTCTGGTCACATACTGTGGACGATTCATACCTGATCTGGCTACTGTTTCTGAACCCCTACGACAACTCACTAAAAAGGATACTCCTTGGTCATGGACAGTTGAACATCAATCAGCATTTGACACACTAAAGTCCAGTCTTTCTAGTGACACGGTCATGGCCTA
Source organism: Leptodactylus fuscus (assembly GCF_031893055.1). Taxonomy (NCBI): domain Eukaryota; kingdom Metazoa; phylum Chordata; class Amphibia; order Anura; family Leptodactylidae; genus Leptodactylus; species Leptodactylus fuscus. The sequence goes on along the minus strand of NC_134269.1, from coordinate 182,162,175 downwards.
TTTTGACCCACTAAAGTCTACTGAGCTCATTGTGGATGCCAGTCCTGTAGGCCTTGGTGCAATTTTAACTCAGGTGTCCAAAACTGGCAGTATCTCCACAGTCTCCTATGCGAGCAAGGCTTTAACAGAAACGGAACAGCGCTATTCTCAAACTGAGAGGGAAGCTCTCGCAGTTGTATGGGGATGCCTTCATTTTCATCTTTACCTCTTTGGTTGTCCATTCACAGTGGTCAGTGATCATAAACCACTCATTCCAATCTTCAATAAACATTCATCAAAGCCACCCCCACGACTTGAACGCTGGCTACTCCGCCTGCAGAACTATCGCTTTCACTTGAGATATGAGGCAGGAGCTGGGAACCCTGCAGACTATTTTTCAAGACACCCTTCACCACAGTCTACCAAAGATGACTTGCCTGCCACTGTCTTAGCTGAGGAGCATGTAAATTTCATTGTTACACACTCTGTGCCAAGAGCAATGACCCTCGAAGAAATTAAACATGCGGTGGATTCTGATCCCCAACTTCAGTTGGTAATTGACACTGTTCGGTCTAAGAACTGGAACTCTTTTCTAGCTGAGACTCGTCTTCAACCGCAGGGCCAAACAGCATATTTACAGGCCTTCTTTAATTTCTGTATCTGACTCAAACATACTACTACGTGACAACCGCCTGGTCATTCCTCAGAAACTTCAGAGTAGAGTGATCGATCTGGCCCATGAGGCCCATCAAGGTATAGTCAAAACAAAGCAATTACTTAGGGAGAAAGTATAGTTTCCTGGACTAGATAAACAAGTGGAAGCACTTATTGCCACATGTATACCTTGCCAAGCAACTACGGTGGACCATAGCCGAGCACCAGTACAAATGACACCTCTGCCAGACAATCCATGGACTGCTGTGAGTGTTGATTTCTGCACTTTGCCAGATCATTCCTATTTACTGGTTGTCATAGATGATTTTTCTAGGTTTCCAGTCATTGAACCCGTTTCCACCACCTCTGCAAGAGCTGTCATACCAACACTGGACAAAATCTTCTCTGCATATGGCATACCTGAAACAGTGAAGACTGACAATGGGCCACCTTTCAATAGTGCAGATTTTCAGTCTTTTGCAACTTATCTTGGTTTTAACCACAGGAAAATAACTCCTTACTGGCCTCAAGCCAATGGTGAAGTGGAGCGCTTCATGCAATCAATCAACAAAACTCTTCAGATTGCTACCATGGAACACAAGGATTTGCAGCAAGAATTGTACAGATTCCTTAGACAGTACAGAGCCACCCCACACTCTACTACAGGAACTCCGCCAGCGACTGCGCTTTTCGGCAGGCCTTTGCGCATTAAGCTTCCAAACATCCCAGTAGTTCACGTCCAGACTCCATTGGTCCTCAATGATTCCCTTGCCAAAGGCAGGATGAAAAGATATGCAGATAAGAGAAGTTGTTGCTTCAAACAGCTGGATGTGGGAGACTGGGTCCTCGTTAAAAGGCTGAGACCCAGTGACAAGTTATCATCCCCTTATCATCCAGAACCCTTTCAAGTCACACACGTCAAAGGTACCATGGTTACTGCTCAACGCCAGGGTCATCAAGTGACACGAAATGTCTCCCATTTTAAAAAGCTTTGTGACTTCAACCCAGGAGCAAGTGCAGAGGAGACAGATGATGAGGAAATTTCACCAGGTACAACTGGTTCAGCAACACCAACAAGAGATACCGAAAATTCACAGACTGTTTCTGATAACGAGATGTCTCAACGCTACCCGACAAGGATGAGTCGAAGGCCACCAACGCACCTCAGGGACTATGTTCTGCAGTAAAATTTTCTTTTCAGTTCGGACCTTTTATTTATTGTTCATTTATAATGTTTGCATTTTATTTTATTTTTTTTTATAAGAAGGGGAGAGATGTGATGTTGTTATAAGTATGTTCTGTATGTTCTGTTCTGCTTACTTATTCTGCTTTGTCTGCCTAGCAACAGTGAGGTAGTAATGGAGGAGGAGCTGAGCTTAGGGGGAGGAATTGTTAGACAGGGAGCCATGATGGAAGCATGGAATAAAGTGTTCTGATCTACAAGAGTAACCATCTCATAGTGGAGTTATTCCAGAAGACCTGCATCCTCACTACAACACTACACCAGCATCAGTCAAAATTGAAGTAATGGTTAGGCTACTTGGTGGCTCAGTGGTTAGCACTGCAGCCTTGCAGCAGCTGGAGGCCTGGTGTTCAAATCCCGCCAAGGACAAAAAAAAAAACCATCCGCAAGGAGTTTGTATGTTCTCCCTGTGTTTGCATGGATTTCCATCTCATATTCCAAAGGAATAGGGAAAAATGTACATTGTGAGCTCTACGTGGGGCTCACAATCTACATTTAAAAATAAAAATAAAAAACTTAAGTAGTGGTTCACAGTGACATGGATATATAGAGTATATCCTAATGACCTCACCCGAGGCTACTGGCCTAACGCCAAACCAATGGGGTCTGGTAACCGGGATATTTCTCTGTGAGCCACAAACGCCTAATTTCCAAGTGGTGGACTCTGAACCTTTATGATAACTGATGGCTTGTGCTGAGCCGAGGTGGAGCATCCAAAGCCATCATTTCTTTGCCAAAAAGGCAGTACCAGCCCTACAAAATATGTAGAACAGAAGGTGGGCCAGTCCTTGAGCCTGTTGGTGTCTGCCTAAGTGCATAGCAGCACCAACCTGTGTAGCTATAACTACAGTCAAGGACAATATATGTCCTTTACGGTTCACTGGCCCAGACACACCAGCAACTTGGCCAGGTGACGCTGCGCCACGTTCTGCATACAGGAACCTAGTTAGTAACAGTTCATAGCAGACTTCAAATATCCCTCCTCAGCTGCGTCCAAGTATTGCTCCCTTATGTGCCACATTTTCCCCCACAAATTCCCCACTATATGCAACTGACCAGCATGCCCAAGAAAAGGGGCGTGGGGCCCAACGGGCCTCGCTGCACTGCACATGGTTCGTGCAAGGATGGGGGGTTCGTGGACGAAGTAGCGGGTACAGCTAATTATATATGTATATATTTTATTTATTTTTTGATATAAAAGGCTTAACTTTCTCCTTTCTGCCAAAGATTAGGTATCTTAAATATTCTCACTCAAAGGGATAATAAATGTATGATGCACAGAATGCCAGTTTACAAGGGAAATCAAAAAGACGTTCAAAGAAGTTTATTCTGCCCTATCATCAGCCACCTTGGCTTTTGGGTCCAATAGCAGCTGCAACCACTGTCAACCCTATAGACACATCAATGTATATTTATCTACATGGTGGTTCAGTGGTTAGCACTGTGCAGTTTCAGACTTTGCAGTGCAAGGGTTTCCTCCTAATGCTCCATTTTTCTCCCACATGCCAAAAAATATACTGATAAGTAAACTGGCTTCCCGTAAAACAATTTACCCTAGTTGGGGATGAACGCCTATACAGTATCCTTTATCTCCCCTGCGCTTTGAGTCCTTTGTATAAGACAAGTGCAGTACAAATTTTTGTAATTGTCATCAATGTTCTCAGATCCCCCTGTTTATAACTAATCTACATTTTTATGTGACAAATGTTAATCAAGTTTTTTGATTAGATGTTATCATAATAACAAAACATACATCTTTATAATATAGGATTATACTGTGTGTGTATATATATATATGTATATATATATATATATATATATATATATATATATAGTGGGGAATCGCTCAGGTAGATGCTTGTAGCAGTACATGAAACAGGAACACAGACACTGGATTGCACACAAGTTTAGGCTTTATTTACTTGTAGCGCATACACTGCCTTTGCAGAGGCACAGAATAAACAAAACAAAACCCTTCTCGGCTGAGAAAACTAACTTAAAGGGGTTGTCCCATCACAAGGATCCTATCTATACTGCTTGTTAATGTGGATGTAAGACTTTTCCTAAATACATTGCTTCAGCAAAACTGCTTTGTTTGTCCACTATATTACTTTATTCAATTCTTTGTGGCCACAGCCCTGACTTAGCTGCTCATGAGTCAAGTGATGTATCTGCTGCTCTCAGGGGGGAGGGAGGAGGGGCTAAGTGCAGGGAGCGAGCCTGTGTATCTAGCTATTCCTGTGTCTACACCACGTGACCTAGGTTCCTGTTAGCAGATAGAGGAGAGGAGCTGTTTTCATTTCTTCTGTTCTCCCAGTTATCAGGCTAGCTAATTCAGTTATGTTCATTATGGCAGAGACAGGCAGTCTCTGTATGTAACATAGAATGGGGTTGCTGCTGCCTGTACTTCATAGTCCAATATGGGTGGGCGGAGCTACATGCTAATTTGGGGGCGGAGCTAAACGGCAGGTTGCCTGTGAAACCCCGCCCACCAAATGATGTAAGAAACCAGGAAGAAAGAAGATTTTATAGCAGTAAATACTGGTGAGTATGCGACGTGAGAATACCCCTTTAAACGCAAGGAAACTTTTCCCTGACTAAACAGGAGACTGGCTACCAGTCTCCCACCATGGCAACAACAACAGGTGGCACAGTACCTGCTTTGGAGGTCAGGTCTGGACAGATCAACTCTGTCAGTGGTGGTGCCACACTGCTAGACTATTATCAGGCCTTGATTAGTCAGCTGACCTCGCTGGTGTGGGTCTCACCATACACCCTTTAAGTGCCTGGCTGGAATATACCTGTCTTCCCAGACCACACCCATCACTCTTTCACTAATATATATATATATATATATATATATATATATATATATATATATACTAGTAGTTACCCGCAACTTCGTCTGCGGGTTGGCGGTGGCGCTGAACCGCTTATATGTGTTGTCCCCCCATCTCTGCTCCCAGCTTCTTTTCCCCCATCTCTGCGTGCAGCCTCTTGTCCTCCCATCTCTGCATGCAGCTTCTTGACCCCCCATCTCTGCCCCCAGCTTCTTGTCCCCCCATGTCTGCATGCAGCTTCTTGACCCCCCATGTCTGACCCCAGCTTCATGTCCCCTCCATCTCTGCCTCCAGCTTCTTGTCCCCCCATCTCTGACCCCAGCTTCTTGTCCCCCCATCTGTGACCGCAGCTTCATGCCCCTCTATCTCTGCCTCCAGCTTCTTGTCTCCCCATCTCTGCCTCCAGCTTCATGTCCCCCCATGTCTGCCTTCAGCTTCATGTCCCCCCATGTCTGCCTCCAGCTTCATGTCCCCCCATGTCTGCCTTCAGCTTCATGTCCCCCCATCTCTGCCCCCAGCTTCTTGTCCCCCCCACCTGTGACCCCAGCTTCATGTCCCCCCATGTCTGACCCCAGCTTCATGTCCCCTCCATCTCTGCCTGCAGCTTCATCTCCCCCCCTACATCGGCCCCCCGTGTAGTAGCATTCACCTTGGCCACGCTCCCCCGACGCTGGTCTCTCTGCTTGCTCGCTACATATAGTTGTTGTGCTGCTGCTGCCGCCTGTGTCCTATATGTAGCAGAGCGATTCCTCGGCTGGCAGGTTGCTATGACAGCCGGGCCTCGCTCTGCTACATACAGGACACAGGCAGCAGCACAACAACTATATGCAGCGAGCAGAGAGAGCAGCGTCGGGGGAGCGTGGCCAAGGTGAGTCCAAATACACTGGGGCCGATGTAGGGGGGAGATGAAGCTGTGGACACCGCCCTGGGGACACCCTCTCCCCCCGGGACAACCCCTCCCCCCGGGAAACCCCCCCCCTCCCCCGGGACACCTGTGGTGGCGTGATCGGCTGCCAGCATGCAGGACTCCTTTTTGATCAGGTGGATGCGCAGCTGGTTTGTGGTGCTCTAGCTCCGCCCCCTGAAGTCGCCTGTGCCAATGTGAGCACGCCATATGACGTTGTGATGTCATCTAAGGTCCTGCTGCCTAAACAGAGTGGGAATTCAGTGGTTGCAGCTGCCAAACGTGACTATATAGGGTGATAGTGAGGCGCCCTGTAACCCTTACCACACCCGGGGTTCCGCCTGAGTCACCGCTGCAGGGCGCGCGACGGGCTACAGCACGGGTGGCGTCTGCAGCTCTCAGCTGCCGGCTTGCAGGACGCCATTTTCTTCATGGCGATACGCGGCCAGCTTGTGCCTCTCCAGCTCTGCCCCCTGCAGTCGCCTGGGCCAATGGGAGCACGCCGTATGTGGTCGTGACGTCATCTCAGGTCCTGCTGCCTACACTGACTGTAAATTCGGTGCTCGCGGTGACCAAACGTGGCTATATACGGTGATTGTGAGGCGCCTATTGTCTATTCCTGGTGCCATTCTAGGTATGTGCGAAATTTGAGTGAAATGTGTTTGGCCGTTGCAGCGTCATTGTGGAACAAACATCCAAACACACATACTTTCACATTTATAATATTAGTAATATATATGTATATATATATATATATATATATATATATATATATATATATATACTATTAAAATATATTAGCACTTATACATACTTAAATAGCTACTGAATCATGAAAACTTGTTTTCTAACGTTTTCAAAAAACATCTTTTTTGTTAAGTCTATAACTCCACATGTGTTAATTCATAGTTTTGATGCCTTCAGTGTGAATCTACAATTATCATAGTCATGAAAATACAAAAAACTCTTTGAATGAGAGGGTGTGTCCAAACTTTTGGTCTGTACTGTACCTGAGCAGGAAGCTGTCCCCTGCAAAGAAAAACTACACCATTGTAGAGAATGAATGTTTGGATATTAAGTGGGCACTGGATGCCCTGAGGTATTACCTCCTGGGCAGAAAATTTAAATTGATCACTGACCATGCCCCCCTCACATGGATTAAAATAAATAAGGACAGAAATGCTAGGGTTACCCAATGTTTCCTGTCCTTGCAAAATTTTTGTTTCAGTGTGGAGTATAGACTCGGGAAATTATTGGGAAATGCTGATGCCCTGTCAAGAATTCATTGTAGGGTGGTCTGTACTGTATATAGAGAGGTAATCTGAATATTAGAAAGCTCCTGTGTAGCTCCAGCACCAGAGAAAATCTGTGTGTGCCTCTATCTACTTCTGCTCCCTCTTTAACAGTCTCCATAGACTACAATAGACATGTATAATCCAAGTTTGCAGGACTTCTCGGGATGGATACAGCAGGTATTTTCACAGTGAAACTCAGTATATCAAAGGGAGGGGGTCTGGGAAACTGGTAAGAACAGAAAGAATCATTTTCCTCTGATAAAAATATATATAGAGAGAGGGACAGAGTTTCTTTTAATCTTCTGTGCTATTGATTTATGCAAAGTTAGTTGAAAAGTTAGTGTTAGTGTATATATATATATATATATATATATATATATATATATATACAGTGCCTACAAGTAGTATTCAACCCCCTGCAGATTTAGCAGGTTTACACATTCGGAATTAACTTGGCATTGTGACATTTGGACTGTAGATCAGCCTGGAAGTGTGAAATGCACTGCAGCAAAAAAGAATGTTATTTCTTTGTTTAATTTTTTTTTTAATTGTGAAAAGTTTATTCAGAGGGTCATTTATTATTCAACCCCTCAAACCACCAGAATTCTGTTTGGTTCCCCTAAAGTATTAAGAAGTTGTTCAGGCACAGAACAATGAGCTTCACATGTTTGGATTAATTATCTCTTTTTCCAGCCTTTTCTGACTATTTAAGACCCTCCCCAAACTTGTGAAGAGCACTCATACATGGTCAACATGGGAAAGACAAAGGAGCATTCCAAGGCCATCAGAGACAAGACCGTGGAGGGTCACAAGGCTGGCAAGGGGTACAAAACCCTTTCCAAGGAGTTGGGCCTACCTGTCTCCACTGTTGGGAGCATCATCCGGAAGTGGAAGGCTTATGGAACTACTGTTAGCTTTCCACGGCCTGGACAGCCTTTGAAAGTTTCCTCCCGCGCCGAGGCCAGGCTTGTCCGAAGAGTCAAGGCTAACCCAAGGACAACAAGGAAGGAGCTCCCGGAAGATCTCATGGCAGTGGGGACATTGGTTTCAGTCAATACCATAAGTAACGTACTCCACCGCAATGGTCTCCGTTCCAGACAAGCCCGTAAGGTACCTTTACTTTCAAAGCGTCATGATAAGGCTTGTCTACAGTTTGCTCATGATCACTTGGAGGACTCTGAGACAGACTGGTTCAAGGTTCTCTGGTCTGATGAGACCAAGATCGAGATCTTTGGTGCCAACCACACACGTGACATTTGGAGACTGGATGGCACAGCATACGACCCCAAGAATACCATCCCTACAGTCAAGCATGGTGGTGGCAGCATCATGTTGTGGGGCTGCTTCTCAGCCAAGGGGCCTGGCCATCTGGTCCGCATCCATGGGAAGATGGATAGCACAGCCTACCTGGAGATTTTGGCCAAGAACCTCCGTCCCTCCATCAAGGATCTTAAGATGGGTCGTCATTTCATCTTCCAACAAGACAACGACCCAAAGCACACAGCCAAGAAAACCAAGGCCTGGTTCAAGAAGGAAAAAAATCAAGGTGTTGCAGTGGCCTAGTCAGTCTCCTGACCTTAACCCAATTGAAAACTTGTGGAAGGAGCTCAAGATTAAAGTCCACATGAGACACCCAAAGAACCTAGATAACTTGGAGAAGATCTGCATGGAGGAGTGGGCCAAGATAACTCCAGAGACCTGTGCCGGCCTGATCAGGTCTTATAAAAGACAATTATTAGTTGTAATTGCAAACAAGGGTTATTCCACAAAATATTAAACCTAGGGGTTGAATAATAATTGACCCACACTTTTATGTTTAAAATTTATTAAAATTTAACTTAGCAACATAACTTTTTGGTTTGTAAGATTTATGCATCTGTTAATAAATCCTGCTCGTGTTTGAAGTTTGAAGGCTCTAACTTATTTGCATCTTATCAAACCTGCTAAATCGGCAGGGGGTTGAATACTACTTGTAGGCACTGTATATATATATATATATATATATATATATATATATATATATACAGTATATATAATACTTTTCATCATTGACAGGTGAATGAGGTACTATGAGGTATTTTTTTTTTTTTGTTTTTTTTTTAGTAACCTAATGATTGGATCACTACATTTATTGGTTGTATTGGTTGTAGAGTATATAATGGTGTAAAGGTGTGACAAGATAGATAGATAGATAGATAGATAGATAGATAGATAGATAGATAGATAGATAGATAGATATTCGTGTGTATATCCATTAAAATTACCATGTCTTATATTTTTTTCCAGAGACTACAACTTTGAATATTTGGAATTTAGACTATGGATTGGACTTTGGGTAGCATTTTATTGCATAGTATTGGTGGCTACCAATGCAGCTTACTTAGTTCAATACTTCACTCGCTTTACAGAAGAAAGCTTTTGTGCATTAATAAGCTGTATCTTCATTTATGATGCTGTGAAAAAGATGTTAAACCTAGCTGATCACTTTCCAGTTAATTGGAGATATAATATAGATAATATAACCCAGTACAATTGTATGTGCAGTTTACATGAAGTGGGTAAGTACAAATATGTTTTTTTTTTATTATCGTCATCTTCATATACCAGTTTCATATGTGCTGTTATACTACTTTCCAGCAAATGTCTGACCTGATGGTCACAGAGGAGAGTAAAAGCTCACATATTTTGATATTTGCCTACCTAATCATATATAGATTATAGAATAAAAATATATACAATAAGAAAGTGAAACAGGTTAGAAAAAAATGTGCTTTAGTGTCCTATTAACAAACTGTATCACAGGTCACTGTGTCGCTGTGTTCATGAGATTCTCTGATGACTATGTCAGTAAATGGGAATGTGTTCCTATCAAGACAACAAAGGACACTTTAAGGCCAAGGCCCCATGGCCCGGAAACGTTGTGGGAAATATCACAGCGTTTTATAGTATCTGCAAAATGGATGGGATGGATGCCCATTTTGCGGTTCAAACCACAGAGCAGACACGCTCTCATTTCCAAAACCGGCATGGTTTTGGAAATCGCAGCATGTTAATTATATGTATGGAAACACCGGCAGTTTTCCCGTAGATGTAATGGTAAAAGAAAGTCCACAGAGGAAAACTATGTGAACTTTCAGTTCAAAGTACTGCGAGAAGAACCGCAATGCATTCCTGCCGCGGTTTTTCTCACAGCACTTTAGTGCAGCGTGTCATCCCGTGGGTTTCTTAAAGGGGGCTCTATCAGCAAAATCATGCTGCTAGAGCCCCACATATGCGTGAATAGCCTTTAAAAAGGCTATTCAAACACCGTAAAAGTTATATTAAACTACTCCCCAGTTTTAAAATAAAACCCTAAAAAAGAATGTTATCTACTAGCATTTAGGGTGCTCCGTCTTCTTCTTCCACGCCTCTTCTTCCTCCGATGTCCTCGGGTCCCGTCCGCCTCCGGCGCTCGCGGACTGACACTGATAAAAAAATATGGCCTGGGTGCCTGCGCAGTAGCCGTAGTAGAAGCCGCATGCTACTGCGCAGGCGCCCAGGCCATTTTTTTATATCAGTGTCAGTTCGTGAACGCCGGAGGAGGGCGGGACCGGAGGACATCGGAGGAAGAAGAGGCGTGGATGAAGAAGAAGACACACCCTGAATGCCCGCCCACAGTGCACGATCCATAAATAGATAACATTCTTTTTTAGGGTTTTATTTTAAAACGGGGGGTAGTTTAATATAACATTTACGGTGCCTGAATAGCCTTTTTAAAGGCTATTCACGCATATGTGGGGCTCTATCAACATGATTTTGCTAATAGAGCCCCTTTAATATCAATATGAACACATATGTACATATGCAACATAGTGTATACATAGACATTACAAATTTTGAACATATATCACAAGACTTATATTGAACCTATCACTGAACAGTACTTTAACTCTTTCCAGAATGGCAATCATGAAAATCATTAATAGTTTTAGCTTTAAACTTGCTATGATTATTATTATTATTATTATTATTATTATTATTATTATTATTATTCATTTATATAGCACCATTAATTCCATGGTGCTTTACATGAAGCTTTACATATGCAACACTAATACATTTTATACCTTTATAATGATTTAAAACCTGTATTGGAGCATATATGATGTATCACTGGAATTTATCTTTTTTTTTTGCTGTTCTTTTATTGCAGGAAATGAATCTTCAAGCAATGGAACATTGTATGATTCTTATTTTTTGGTAGGTTTTTTGATTTGTTTCTGCTTTTCATTAGACATGACTCTTCGTCCTCATAGGGCACTAATGCCATGGGAGCAATTATCATTTCTTACATAGATCAAGCGTAAGGAAGGTCGGACGACCGAAATGTCCCATTACCAATTGATCTATCTTTCTACTTTGCACATACAGTATATGCCTTTATGTACATGGTACATCAATTTTTGTTGTATCTACAATAAAAGACTTTGTGTTTCACTGCAAAATTAGAGTGTGCAGCAGAATTTTCTTTTTGGATGTCGAGAGGGTCGGAGGACCCTATTTTTTCTTGCACCTCCATTTCTACACAGGAGTGTGCGGTACCATTGACACTTGTGCAACCTTCTTTGAAGTTCTCTATAGATACATACCCACTTCTTCATGACATACAACTTTCTCCATACTGTGCACAAAGTCAATAAATGTCAACAGTCCACAACAAAAACTAAATCACTGTCTGCTGCTCTCCTTTTGTGCAACTCACAAGTAGAAGAAGTAATTTTAGTCACAAATGAACTGATGTAACATTTTCAATCCTGCACAGCAAAGACTAGGAAGACAGTGACCTCACCTTGCTAAAAGATGCCTATAAGATGCTTAAGATGTAGCCAACAGAAATGGAGATACTTACTTGATTAACTGTTGTACTTTGTAAAAAAAATAAAAAATAAAAATAAATATATAATATATATATATATATATATATATATATATATATACATTACAGTAATTGGTGTTCCTTTAACTTATTTCTCTTACAGTTTCTCTCTATGTATAACTGCTTTTTTTCTCCACAGAATCTGGAAAATTCTGTAAACCTGACACAAGGACAGTGTACTGAGTTGGGTGGACATCTAAAAGGAAACAGCTGTAATTACATACCTGATGTTTTTCTAATGTCAGTTATTCTGTTTGTGGGCACATTTATTTGTTCTTCATCTCTAAAGAACTTCCAAACAAGCAGATATTTATCTACATCCGTAAGTGGCATAAAAATGCTTATGTATAGAAATGTGCACATTGTCTTTAAATGAAGTTTGTCAGCAGCAAATTTGATATGAAATGAAACACATGGCCATATAGTGTTATTCACACCGAACAATATATTACCTTTGTTGTGGGAAAAAGGTCTTACATCAAGAAATGTATTTTTCTAATAATGCTATAAGACTGCTCATGTCTCTGACTTCATGAAATTCCCCTGTGCATGTACAGCTCATTCTAAAGATATAGTATGCAGGTGTGGGATCTTTTCCAACACATACGCAATCAAGTCTCCTGAGACGTTTAAGAGAGAAGCATCGAACTACATTTGCGCCAGATGAGAGATACATTGTGCGTATGCAGGATTTCAGAACTGAGGTGTGTGGCCATGTGGGACTTCACAAAGTCAGTTACAGTCAGGTTGGCAGTCTTAGACAGAAGAAGGAGGTGATATAATACTAGCAATCAGGGCTGTAAGCGCCCTGGTTACTAGTGTTATCCTCGATTATCCCTCCTTTAGCGATGTGTCTTGCCTTTGATATATGCACTAATAGCCAAGGTCCAGGGATCACATGGGTAATCCAATGAAGAGGCTTTCGTAAGCAAATGTCACACTGGTTCTGGGGGTTGTGGGGTTGGTTGCAGGGTTCCACACCTACCTTTAGTATGTAAATTGCCTCAGTGGTTTCTGAATAAGTCCGTTTTTATTCACATGCTAATGAGCTAGCAGCCAGCACAGGAAGTTCCCAGCAGCACTCCTCTCTTCTATTATCTCCATGTGTGTGTGCAGGAAGCTGAGTCATCATCAGCAGCAGCCTGTGCTGAATACATCCATAGGAAACAATAGCAAAGAGGTGCACGATGCATTGCAATTGCCTAATATAAAACACCCCCCGAAAATAAGATATCCCCCAAAAACCTTTGCAGCCGGCTGAACACTGTGTGCGATGTTCTGTGTGCACAGGAAAGCCGGCTGCTGCCTCTGCTGTGATACCATATGTTGTATGGTATCACATACAACATATGGTATCACAGCAGAGGCAGCAGACAGCTTTCCTGTGCACACAGAGCACAGCGTTCAGCTGACTGAAATGCCCACGTAGTGAGGCTCTCCAGCACACCGCTGGAAGCCTCGCTAAGCCCCGCCCAGCACTTCCGCTGCCGCAACCAACAGCAGCACCAGCACTGCTACGAAGATGGGGAAGGTAAGTAGTATACCTTCCCCCCCTCCCCTACACTACCTACCACCGGCAGTCATGCCGGTGCCCCGCTAAGGATGTGCCAGCATGACTGCCGTTTGTCAGCCGCTCCATAAGACATCCCCCGAAAATAAGACAGGTCATATATTTAGGAAGAGAATTTAACCTTTTCGCTGCCAAGGGTCTCTGGAAATTTTGCACCTCCTGTAGCCAGAGCAATTTTCACAATTTTGAGATGGATAAATCAAAGCTAAATTGCAACATTAAAAAATCATCCAACTCCCCCCCCATACTTATATTTTTTCTTAAAGTAGACACCTGCAGCATTGTCTCAATGCCACTTGGTACTGTATACGAACAGGCACCTTTATGCAATTTTGATTTAAAGTGAATGTTTTATGAAAAAATGCAACTAAATTTATATTAGCTGTTAAAAGTGGAAACCAAACAATAAATTATATGCACCAAACCTCCTAAAAATAAGAATTCAACATGTGCAGAGTTCATTCATATTACTATGTCCTGCACCCGCATGCACGTGTCTTCAGAAAATCACTAGTACTGGAAGGAACAAAAATCTGCTTTGAAGCTGGAAATGCTAAAAAGATATCATCCTATAAAATGTAGGGCATACACACCGTGAAAAGCAAGTGAACCCGTAAACCCTATATATTTTTTGAACGTAGAGAACCTGAAGATTACATATGTCTCAATGGGTCATCAATAGCCACATCCACCTTCATGCAACTTTGTGACAAAATTTTCAAAAATTTTGGAAAAAATGCACTAAAACACATATTTGCACCTAAAACTCATGTTCAATCTCAGATTCATATACAAAATACATTTAAAATAATAGCTTATGGTGTATACAATGTGTATATATACTATATGTACCGCAAACATCAACTACAACAACAGCTAGGACTCCCAAAAACCCTAATCCAGAAGAAGGGCAGGATTTTGCTGTTATTCACTAATATGTTAAAAAGCTATACTGCACCTAGCAAACTGTGACTGTGATACCAAAATCTAACATTTTTGAGATTGCACAGCATACCGTATATAAAAACACAACCACCTTCATGCAATGTTGCGGCAAATAGAGATTGCTAGCAAAAATTGCACAAAAATTCAAATTTGTCACTAAAGTGTGACTCAAGCAATCCCTTTCTGCAAACACAATGTACTTTCCAAAAAACTGCAATATGTGAGGAGTTCATACATACCACACATGTATATATTTACAGGGGCGGGTGTTAAAGAAACGCCAAAATCACAGAAATGCGCCATCCCATTTTGTGCATGCAAATTAAATAGGACTTTACATAAAAATATTATTTTTCATCCCCCTATAAAAATTTTAACAATCTATACATTCATCTCTAGTGATAATAGTTATTACTATTATTTTAGCATGTAACGGATATCGCTAGAGGCTTTTTTTACTCTAGAAAGCTCAGATATGGACAGGACAGGGTTTGGGTGAAATGTAAACTTTATTCATGACTTTGTATGTGTTGTGTAAGTGTTTGGTGAGACTTTTCTTTTTGGCGCTGCGACCTGGACAATGGTAAGCACCAATAACCTTCCTGATTGTGTTCAGGAGGTATAACAAAAGAATACCCCACTAGTAAAGCTCAGGGGGAATTATATTATACCTGTATGTGACAATCAGACAGCAAAAGTACAGTATACTCTCTGATTGACAGGAGGGTGGAAATAGGGACTAAATCCCTCCTCCCCCCCTCCTGGGGTCACATACTGGTTGTGCAAAAATCAGAGAAAATGCTTCCCTGTCTGTGTCTCTGTGCAAGTTGCAGCTGCTCCTCCTACCCCCTTCCTGTTTCACTAATGCTTCCCGAGACAGGAGTGGGGGACAATTTAAAGTCCTGTATCTCAGGACTCGTTTGGCCTATGAAGATAATTTTAGATTAATTTTAAAGATGATAATCTCTTCTTTAAAATGACACCAAGATCTTCATAACAACCCTTACAGATTTTTAGCGAATTGCTGTTAAATACGCTGTCGGGAATTGAGATCTTCAATGAGATCTAAATCCCCAATAACGTTTTCAAAAGTGAATAGCTTTGGCACAGTTAGGGTTAACGTGAAGAACTTGATATCATTTTAAAGATGAGATTATCATCTTTAAAATGTATCTAAAATTATCTTCATAGGCCAAACGAGTCCTGAGATATGGGCATTAGAATTAAGGATGTAGTAGCTACGTCCTCGGCTAGGCAAAAGACACCCTTGGAGGAGGTAGAGCTACGTGCTTGGCAGTGAAAGGGTTAATGTAAGACACGGTCATATTTTTGGGGAAACACAGTATAAACAGACAGTGTAAGATATAAACAGGCGCCATGGCACCTTCATACAGCGGATCAGTGGGGAATCACTGATTTCTTATTGATGATCTATTCTGAGGATAATCAATAAAAATGAGATGGAAAACTCCTTAATCTCTAGTGAATTCCATCCACACATTGTGGAAAAATACGCGCAGTGGACATGCTGTGATTTCCAAAATTGTTGTGGTTTTGGAAATCGCAGAATGTCAATTATACCTAGAGAAGCTGGCGCTTTCCTTATAGGTATAACGGAAGCAGAAAGTCCGCAGAGGAAACCTCTGTCGACTTTCTGTGAAAAGTGCTGTAGGAAAAACCTCGATTCGTTACCGCCATGGTTTTTCCTGCATGGTTTTTGTTTTTTGCTGCAGCCATTATGCGGGGTCTTAGCCTTAATAAAGCCCAATTGAATTGCCCCCTTATGTTATGCCCCTGATTACTGCTGACATAAATAGTGTGCCCCTAATGATCCCTTATATCAATGACCTCTTCCACTTGTAATGCCCCCTAATGGCCCTTATATAAATGACCCCACAATTGTCCTAATGCCCCCTATGAATCCTCCCTTATATTTACTCCTCCTAACAACCCCTTATACTATTAAATTACCCACAACTGCACTAAAAAAAAAAAAAGTTATACTCACCTACCTGCGATCCTTTGCTGAATGAACCCGCCGCTGTCCCCCCTTCTTCTCCCTCTTCTTACGCAGGGTCCTCGCATAGGACGTCTACATCACCACACAGGAAACTAGATGATGTCTCTCGCAGGCCTGAAGTCTCTTGCGGTTTACAAGACAAGGATGGGTTTTAACTAGATTGATGTCTGCAGACACTGATCTAGTCAGGCATTAATGGCAGCCGCCCCCTCTTGCTCCCGCCACCCTGCTAGCTACACCTCTGACAAAGTCATTGAGTCTTGAAAATAGTTTTAAATGAGTAGTAGTGTAAATGAAAAGTAGTGTAAAAAACATGAAAAAAGCCATAAATTACTTACTATATGCCCCGATATATTATTCTCATGACGGAATATATTAATTTTGGTTTATAATTTACTCCATTAAAAATATTGTATTCAGCTGATTTATTAGCGATTTCTGTATTTTTCTCCCTAGATAAGAAAGTTGACTGGAGATTTTTCGGTGATATTGACTATCGTTATTTTTTGCGCTATTGACATTATGTGTGGACTAGAGACCCCTAAACTTGTAGTTCCAAATGAATTTAAGGTAAGAAATGGTGATGGTTTCTAAAAGTCTTCATTTTTTGTGGACATAGTCCGGAGGTAGGTGTCGCGAGGTGGACGCCATGGCTGAATCAGCAGAAAGGGCAGCCTTTGCGCAAGCGGGAACAAACTGCTAGCACAAAAAAGAACGCTAGCGGTCTCCATAGACCTCTATTGTCAGGGGGTGGATTGTGAAGTGTATTCGGCATCAAAATCTGCCCCCTCTTGCCCCATGTGAACTAGCCCTAAGCCTGCCCAGCACTAACTAAACAGCAGCATGCCTCACTAACCCTAGTGTAAAATTGTGTCACCAAACGCAGTAGCAAACTGTGCAAACGTCCAGTCCAAGGGTGCTCTCTCTCCACACAGGCTGCAAAGCTGCCAGCCCTCCTTTTACTAGGGCTTCCTTCCCCAGTAAGCAACACCAGGAAGCCTCACATGGGACTAGGGAAAACCCCATAGTGGACTAGAGGTGTGGACTGGAAGACTCTCACTAACAACCTGTCCTCCAGTCCAGAAAATCTAGCCCAAGTAACTTAAATAAAGACTAAAAAAAAATACAAGAAAAGCAAAAGGTGGCACCACTGCATACACAAACAGATGATAGATGTAATCTTCAACAAGGGAAAATACTTGGTATGTGGTATAATGATGGATGCTATTCACATGAATGGGAGGTGCTCAACTGCTCACTAAACAGGTGCAGCAAAAAAGCAAAGAGAAAAAAAGCAGGGCACTCACCCAAAAGCGTCACTAAAAGGTTGCAGACTTAAATCTTCATTAAAATATCAATGTACAGCGGAGGAGGTATGCCTGGCTTTGCGTGAGCGCCTTGCTTTTTTTCTCTGCTTTTTTAACTTAAATAAAGAGCCTCAGCAGACTACATTCTACTAAAACATGGACTCTTATGGTTTTACGTTATCCCTCCTGGCTGAGGAAACCAGGTGAGATATACAGCCCGTCCACCACTTTACCACAATATATATATTTATAAACAGTGTGTGTGGGCTTCTGTGTGTAATGAAGAGAAAATGAAGGTGGGGAGATCACTTCAAACAGTTTTAGCTCAGAAAATTATAAAACTTAGAAACATTTTAGAGATTTTAAATTTATTTAATTCATTATTGTTTTTGTATTTTGCAGCCAACTAACCCAAATAGAGGTTGGTTTGTATATCCCTTTGGAGGAAATCCATGGTGGGTATGCCTTTTATCTGGCATTCCAGCAATACTGATCACAATCCTTTTATTCATGGATCAGCAAATCACTGCTGTAATCCTTAACCGAAAAGAGTACAAGTTGAAGGTAATCACTAAATAATGTTTTAATTTCTTTTCTATTCATTAACATTTCTAAAAACATGTATAGGTCATTTACTTCTCATTAACTAGTTTTATGATTGTTGTGTCCTTGCCACATGTCCCCTTGTAGTAGACATGTAGTTTGACATGCAGGTAAGCCAATCCAATTCAAACTAAACATGACTGTATGGCATACCTCCCAACTTTTGAAAAGTAGAAAAAGGGACAAAATGAGCATCCACTTTTATGTTGACTCCGCCCATTCTCATTCATTTTTCATGTGCTCCCACACAGTATAATCCTCCTACAGTCACCCGTAAATTATGTCCCCCCTCCATCTCTCCCCCAGTTTCATATACGCCCTTCATCTGCCCTTAGTTTCATGTCCCCCCTCCATCTCTGTCCCCAGTTTCATATCTCTCCAGCTTCATATCCCCTTTCTCTGGCAGTTTCATGCCATTCTCCTCCCCCCTTCATCTGCCCACAGTTTCATGTCCCCCTGTCTCTGCCCCAGTGTCATGCCGCTCTCCCCCCTTCATTTGCCCCAGTGCCATGCCGTTCTCCCCCCCTTCATCTGCCCCAGTGTCATGCTGTTCTCCCCCTCTTCATCTGTCCCAGTGTCATGCCGTTCTCCCCCCTTCATCTGCCCCAGTGTCTTGCCGTTCTCCCCCCTTCATCTTCCCCAGTGTCTTGCCATTCTCCCCCCCCTTCATCTGCCCCAGTGTCTTGCCGTTCTCCCCCCTTTCATCTGCCCCAGTGTCATGCCATTCTCCCCCCCTTCATCTGCTCCAATGTCATGCCGTTCTCCCCACCCTTTCATCTGCCCCAGTGTCATGCCCACTGAGGTGTTATTTATCCTACAGTAAGATATTATACTGCTTACTTCAGGGGGCACAGGTAGGGTCCGTCCAGGAAGGCAGCAGGCACTAAACCTGACCAGTGAGACCATTGCTGAGCGGCACAACAAACTGTAGTATGGCAGTGGCTTTGCTTACTGTAATTTGGGCTGCGTCAGATCAGGTCGCGTTGCTAGGGTGACCTGACTGACGAAGTGACGGAGGGGCACAGTTGACTATATTGGGCCAGGCCATGGAGAAAGCGCGCTTCACTTTACCTATTGGAGGGCACCACTTCTGTGCAAACTGCGCTGCTTTCGGTGTCCGCCTGTGTCCTTCTGCCACATCGCTTGTATGGGATGTAAGGAGGATACAGGAGGCACCGCTCCCGATGTCTGTGCGACCTGCTCTGCCTCCGATGTCCGCCTGTTGCATCGGATGTATGCGATGTAAGGAGGATACCAGAGGCAGGTCAGGCCACGCAGAGATAAGGAGCGGTGCCTGCTGTATCCTCCTTACATCGCATACAAGCGATGTGGCAGGAGGACACAGGTGGACACCGGAGACAGAGCAGGTCGCACAGACATCGGGAGTGGTGCTTCCTGTATCCTCCTTACATCGGATACAAGTGAGGTGACAGGAGGACACAGGCAGACACCGGAAGCAGCGCAGGTAAAGTGAAGAGCACTCCATGGCCTGGCCCAAGCTCCCCAGGAGCTCCATTATAAATGCACGCCTGCCGGCATTGTCGGCGGGCCGGACAGAACTGCTTGGTGGGCCACAGTTTGAGGACGCAGTTTGTTTACTTCGCAATGTTCCTGTTGTGTACCTTTACTACAACTCCCATGATTCCTTGGGCTGCATTCAGAGCTGACTCACTGCTCCTTCCCTGTTTGCCTAGTTATCTAGTGCCGCAAATACCCTAGAGTATACATAGTGAATTGGTTCTTGGTGTTAGAGGATGTATGTACATATATATTTAAAGAGAGAAGAGAGAGAGCAAATACTACAAAAAAATATATTGTTCTAACAGTGCAGCAGCAGTAGGTTTTATACCTTAACACCACAACGATTATACAGGGTCTATGTACCTAATAGGTATAACCAAAAAGGACATGGAAATGTAGGATACATTAAAACATAACTTATTTAACATGTAATAAAAGATCCAAGAAAAATATACTTGGATAGCCAAATATATAAATGACATGAGGGTAAAAAGTGGTTGTAGAAAATACAGCGTGATGCAAAAACTAGCGGATGAGGCTCACCCAGGGTTTAGAGTGTGCACAAACCCCTATTATGATGCCGGTAATCACTACTAGTATAATGGTATGTCCAACTAGTAAAAAATATCCCAGAGTCACCACCAATGTAGAGTATATTCAGACATCCCAAATAAATATTGAATCCAAATTGGTTGTAACATACATATACATCCACACACCACACAGAATAGGGTAGTAATTAGAGATGAGCGAGTACTGTTCAGATCAGCCGATTCGAACAGCACGCTCCATAGAAATGAATGGATGTACCTGGTACTTCCGCTTTGACGGCGGCCGGCCGCTTAACCCCCCGCATGCCGGCTACGTCCATTCATTTCAATGCGAGCGTGCTGTTCGGATCGGCTGATCCGAACACTACTCACTCATCTCTAGTAGTAATGTTTAAAATTCTAACTACCACTAACTGGAGGGCAAGATTGGTGTCCCCATCACTAATACTGACAACCACTAGATAGAAGAAAATTGAGCCACATTGGTGACGTAAACGCATCTATAACGGCCAAAAGTTATGTCTGACGCGTTTCAACTGATATCGTTCGGCCAGTTCATCAGAGGCTGAACGGCCCTAACACTCACTACGGAAGCTACAGTAATTCGCCTCCCGCAATGTTAGAGACAGCATTATGTGCATAGTATGCTGGTCGGCTGTGATTTGAAGCCACTTTATATCACAGCCAACCAGCATACTATGCACATAACACTGTCTCTAACATTGCGGGAGGACATTTTATATCTTGCTGCACACTGTTTCCTGTCCAGGAACCTTGTGGGCAACAAGGTATTTTTAATTTATTGCTTCCAAGTAACCCTCCAAAACTGCCTTTATTCTCTTACTGTTGCACATTAACTTGAGCAACAGCTGACTTTTACAATCTTGCAGAGTTAAATGTAGAGCACTAAGAAGACACATATATATATATATATATATATATATATATATATATATATATATAGTGATAATCGTATTTGATATGTAATTGATCTGCAACAGTCCCTTTTTCTATAATTATGCTGTATTTCAACATATTTATCATAAAAAAAATTATTTTGCAGAAAGGTGCAGGCCTTCATTTGGATTTCTTCTGCATATCTTTAATGATAATTGTAACATCATTCATGGGTCTTCCATGGTATGTGTCTGCAACAGTTATCTCTCTTGCACACATGAATAGTCTAAAAATGGAGACTACTATGTCTGCTCCTGGAGAGCAGCCAAAATTTCTTGGCATCAGGTAAGATTTCTTTTTTAATTTGGAGTAAAACATTTTTTTAGGCTAAGGCTCCACTGCGGAAACGCAGCATAAAAAACCGTAGAGAAAACGCTGCGTTTTCTGTCACGGAAAAAAACACGCATGTACATGCGTTTTTCAGTTTTGTGCTGCGGAAATTCATATGAGTTTTCTGTTGAGTTTTCATCACATTTTTGCTCGAGTTTCTCATGTTCAATAAAGGTAATTGAAAGGCTATGTTGAAAATCCTAAGGAATTATGGTCCTCTGCTATTTAGGCCGGGGCCCCACGGGCAGGAAACACTGTGATTTGGCCGCGGCAGAAACGCCGCGGAAAAATTGTGGCATTTTGAAGTACTTGAAAAGTTGATGGGATCCCATGTGAATCCCATGCCCACTTTGCGGGGGAAAAAAAAAATTGTAGCGCGGACATGCTGCCATTTCCAAAACAGTCACAGTTCTGAAAATCGCAGCATGTCAATTATATCTACGGAAACGCCGGCAGCTTTCCCATAGATATAATTGTAACAGAAAGTCCGCAGAGGAAAACTATGTGAACTTTCTGTTGAAAGCACTGCAGAAGAACTGCAATGTGTTCAGGCCGCGGTTGTTCCTGCAGCGCTTTAGCTTGGCTGTTCCGGCCCGTGGGGCCTTAGCCTCAACCATGCAAAACAGTGAGTTTTTTTCTGCGGATTTTGATGCTTTTCCACGGCGTTTCTGCAGAGTTTCCACAACACATTTATCATGCTGCGGTTTTCAAACTCCCCATAGAGTGTGAAAAATGCGAACATTTTGAATGCGAACATTTTTGAAAAAAAAAAA
Source organism: Leptodactylus fuscus (assembly GCF_031893055.1). Classification (NCBI taxonomy): domain Eukaryota; kingdom Metazoa; phylum Chordata; class Amphibia; order Anura; family Leptodactylidae; genus Leptodactylus; species Leptodactylus fuscus. The sequence goes on along the minus strand of NC_134269.1, from coordinate 182,139,768 downwards.
GCGAACGTTTTTGAAAACGCAGTTTTTCCACAGCGTTTTTTTTTTTTTCCGCAGTGTGGGGCTAGGATTAGACAAAATTGCATTCACTATGCTGGTACTGTAAAATGCACCATTTTTTTCTGCTGCGTTTCCGCCTAGTGGGGCTTTATACCTTGTTATAATAAACTTGAATTAAAACATGTATTTGGAATTTAAAGGTATTTTCCTTCCTTCAACCACGCTTTATATACTGAAGAGTACTCAATGTTTGATAAATTTCTGCGTTTCTCTTATGTCCTTATTTGCAATCAATCAAGCATTTAACTAGTTGTGTCTACTAGGTTTCTTGTACTGGTATCTGCTCTTCCTGTTCACTGATCATAAATAGGATGGCTACTGTAAGCCGATGGCTGGTCAGGTAATGGAGGGGGTGTACATCTCACCCAGACTACTCAGGTGGATGAGATGAGAAAACTCCAGGAATGTTTGTTCTCAGCAGACAACTTTCGTCTGCTGAGCATTTTCGTAAATGCTCAGTACTGGGCTGGATTTTTAGGAATGACAGGTAGTTTGGTAGTGGGACCTGTCATTCCACCCCCCCACCCCCCTCCAGTCCACACTTTGGGGAAGTTCCAGCAGTGATTCAGCTGCAGAGAGTCTCCTCATCAAGGAGGCTTAAGAAGCCAGCTCCAGCAGCAACACTTTGGCAGAGTTTGGCTGGAGAGCTGACAGAGAGGTCATATTTTCGAAGCTGTGTCCTGAGTGATTCAGCTGGCTTTTGGATTTCTGTCATTCTAGGTGAGGTAACCTATTCTATGTTTAGTTAGAGCCTAGCCGGGCAGGTATTTATTATTGTATTGTTTCCTTTGTTGCTGCACTACCTTTTTTGAGTGAAAATAAAACTCTACTTTTGTTTTGGACTAAACAATCTGAACTTGTGTGTCTATGCCACCCCACCTAGCAACCCCAGACCCTGACACTACTCATTAAGCAGAGATCACTGAGAAAATTTAAAAAGCCAAAAAAGATCTCTAAAACGGAACCTTTAATTAAAACAAATGATAAAAACAATGGAACAACAACCCTGTACTCGATATCCTGCCAAATATAAACATAAATCGTTAAAAAATGAGTAGCCAATGGTATTGGGCTTACTCCATCACCAATCCAGATGCACAATAGGGAGCAGTGTTGTACCCATCCCAGATAAATTCATATTAGCTGGCTGACTCAAACAATGCAGAGGGATAAATCCCAAGGCTATGGCTTAATGCCACACCAATGGGCTAAGCCTCTAAGAGAATAGTCCAGACAGATGTATCCCCAGCACTGCTATACCTAGCTAAAAAAGACCCTATGCATGTCTATAGAAATATATATCATCAGAGGTCTGATAAGCAAAACACACACCACCAGCTATGCATCCTTCTTTCCAAGGTACCTAAGCATTTGTTATTGTTGAAAGTTCATCCTATAGGGTTAGGTATTAATAGCCTGACCCAGAATGTCAGTGTACTGTATACCTAAACACTATGCTAAGACCACATGTCTATTTGTCTAATCATTAGGCCTATCTTCCTGTGTATGGGATACGGCAGATGTCCTAAATAGAATTGAAAGGCTTATCCTTGAGGATGGAGTATAATTGGCTATTCTCAGTGTGGGGGCTCTTTATTCCTTTTTTCCACTTGAGCAAGGATACAGAGCTGTCAATTGCTTCTTGAGTACTAGAGGGATGTAGTTTGGATTTCATAATCTCTTTGTCTTCAGATTTTTGAGATTTGTTCTGAAGAGAATTTTTTTTTTATTTGGAGGGCAGTACCTTCCACCAGTTAAAGGGTACAGCAATGCGAAGCCTGGTGGCCCCACGTATGTCAAGCTGGTGGTTGTGAAATAATGGTTTTTACTGATCGGCATCAGGCATGGTCTTCTAGGGTTGATCCGGGGCTGAGATATATAGAGGATGTGCTAATCTTTTGGCGTGGCAGTGAGCTCAAATTTTTGTGGAGTCCCTCAATGTCAACACCTTAGGGCCCCCAGGCCCCATCTGGTTCCTCGCAGCAGTATGATAGTGGTCAGGAAAAACCACTACATATCTTGTAAACGGAAAGGGGTCCAGTGCTATGTGATGCCTGTACATGCCGCCAGGCCCATTTCCAGTAGAAGCCTGCCCAGGGGTGGAGAGTTAAAAAAAACCTCATACCACCACCCACCTCTCCTGAGCTTCCAATGATTCCCAGATCTTCAGGCCTGTAGCCTGTTTTTGGGCCTCAGTGGAAACATGGGACCTGCCGGCATAATGACATCAGCGTGCCCCACGTGACTGCTGAGGCTCAATCACAGGCCCTAGCGGTGAAAACAGGTACACGTTGCCTCAGTCATAGGGAAAACAGGATCAAAGAGCATGCTGGAGAGAGCAGGAGCAAGGATGCCTAGGAGAGGTGAAGCAAGGTGAGTATAAAAGTGTTTGCTATGTTTATTCACCTCCCCTGAACTTCCACTTATTATACTTTGTGGTCTGCAGAGACCCTAGAGCCATGGTGGCGAACCTATGGCACGTATGTCAGAGGGACCATTCAGAGCCCTCTTTGTGGGTATGCATGCGATCATGCCAGTCAGCACTAAGATTGGTGAAAGCCTAGATTATCCAACCATTATACATATCGTTGATGGAAGGGGCCTGGTGTTATGTGATATATGTACATACTGCCGAACCCCATACCAATAGATGCATGCATGCCCATAACTAAAACAAAAAAAAAAAACACTCACCAGATCCTGTGAGATGTACAGTGTTGGCCAAAAGTATTGGCACCCCAGAAAATGATTGCAAGCACAAACTCTTTGGTATTAATATCTTCATTTATTTTGCTTGCAATGAAAAAACACAAAAGAAAATGAAAAAAAAAAAGTTAAATCATTGATCATTTTACACAAAACTCCAAAAATGGGCTGGACAAAATATTGGCACCCTCAGTCTTATTAGACTTGGTAGCACAACCTTTAGACAAAATAACTGCAAACAACCACTTCCGGTAACCATCAATGAGTTTCTTACAATGCTCTGCTGGAATTTTAGACCATTCTTCTTTGGCAAACTGCTCCAGGTCCCTGAGATTTGAAGGGTGCCTTCTCCAAACTGACATTTTGAGATCTCTCCACAGGTGTTCTATGGGATTTAGGTCTGGACTCATTGCTGGCCACTTTAGAAGTCTCCAGTGCTTTCTCTCAAACCATTTTCTGGTGCTTTTTGGAGTGTGTTTTGAGTCATTGTCCTGCTGGAAGACCCATGACCTCTGAGGGAGACCCAGCTTTCTCACACTGGGCCCTACATTATGCTGCACAATTTGTTGGTAGTCTTCAGACTTCATAATGCCATGCACACGGTCAAGCAGTCCAGTGCCAGAGGCAGCAAAGCAACCCCAAAACATCAGGGAACCTCTGCCATGTTTGACTGTAGGGACCGTGTTCTTTTCTTTGAAGGCCTCTTTTTTTTCCTGTAAACTCTATGTTGATGCCTTTTCCCAAAAAGCTCTACTTTTGTCTCATCTGACCAGAGAACATTCTTCCAAAACATTTTTGGCTTTCTCAGGTAAGTTTTGGCAAACTCCAGCCTGGCTTTTTTATGTCTCTGGGTAAGAAGTGGGGTCTTCCTGGGTATCCTACAATACAGTCCCTTTTCATTCAGACGCCGACGGATAGTACGGGTTGACACTGTTGTCACCCAATGTTCCATCCACATCTAGGGAAGTTAGCCACAGTGCCATGGGCTTTAAACTTCTTGATGACACTGCACACGGTAGACACAGGAACATTCAGGTCTTTGGAGATGAACTTGTAGCCTTGAGATTGCTCATGCTTCCTCACAATTTTGCATCTCAAGTCTTCAGACAGTTCTTTGGTCTTCTTTCTTTTCTCCATGCTCAATGTGGTACACACAAGGACACAGGACAGAGGTTGAGTCAACTTTAATCCATTTCAACTGGCTGCAAGTGTGATTTAGTTATTGCCACCACCTGTTAGGTGCCGCAGGTAAGTAACAGGTGCTGTTAATTAAACACATTAGAGAAGCATCACATGATTTTTCAAACAAAACAATACTTTTGTCCCCCCCCCCCCCCTTTTTATGTTTGCTGTGGAATTATATCCAATTTGGCTTTTTGACAATTCTTTTTGTGGTTTTCCATTGAAGACAAATTAAATGAAGATAATAATACCAAAGAATTTGTGATTGCAATCATTTTCTGGAAGAAAATGAGTATTCTCTGACAGAATTGCAGGGGTGCCAATACTTTTGGCCAACACTGTAAATAACATTAATTGTTCAAAGGTATGCCAAATGCAAACTTTACCTTTCAGTACAAAGTTGTTTGAAAGCTCTGTAGCACCCCATTCACATCACTGTATTTTGCAGGTCCATAACTATCCGCAACAACAGACAGTTTATGGACACCTTCAGTTTAATGGGGCCAAACATGTCCTATTTTTTTGTGTTTTTTGCAGGCTGTGTTTCAGACCACAAAAATTATAGAACATGTGGGGCAACATTGTGGCTCAGTGGTTAGCACTGCAGCCTTGCAGTACTAGAGTCCTGGATTCGAATCCTGCCAGGAACAACATCTGCAAGGAGTTTGTATGTTCTACCCGTGTTTGCATGGATTTCCTCCCATTCTACAAAGACATACTGATAGGACCAAAAAAAAGTACATTGTGATCCCTATGTGGAGCTCACAATCTACGTAAAATAAATAATAATAATAATAATATAATAAGACATGTCATTATGGATGGCATAATGATGTGAATGGGGCCTTATTGTGCTTTTCTTTTAAGACAGAAGATGTTAATGTATGAGTTGTTTTTTCAACTTTGCGATAAATTAGTGGGTTTTGGGTTGCAGTTTGGGCAATCAGTCTCAAAAAGTTTTTCCATCAGTGATCAGAGTATAATAATAGCATAGAAATGAACTGAAGGGCCGAACCTCATGAATATTCAGAGCTCGTTCACATCTGCGCCCGGGACTCCGGTCTGCAGGTTTCCATTTCCTGCACAAAACAGGGCTGGAGACGGAAACCCTGAATGGGTTTGAAAAGTGTCCGGCCGTGAGCACCGGTGAGCATTTTATGCTCTTCGCAGCGAAACCGTTTTTTTTAAAAAAAAAACGGACACAGAGTTGGGCATGCAGTACTCTGTGTCCGGTTTAAAAAAAAAGCGATTTCGCCGCGGAGAGCTCAAAACGCTCACCGGCGCTCATGGCCAGACTCGGCATGACAGATTTCCGTCTTCTGCCGGCAGAAAACGGAAACCTAATACGAAGTGCTGAACGCTGGTGTAATTTGCCTGATGCGGAGGGAGGGCTCTTGGGAGCATTTAATCCTGTGTAGAGCTATTGTGGAGCATATTGTACTGTGTGGGGGCCATTATAGAACAAATTGTACTGTGTGGGGCCACTGTGGAACAGATTGTATTGTGTGGGGGCCACAGTGGAGCATATTATACTGTATGGGGCCCCTTTACTAGTTACTGTATTTCATACAGTATCTGTCATATAGCAGTGTGATATTATTACAGGCTATAATTTATATTGCACGGTCACTATAAAGCAGATCCTGTGTGATGTAAATAGTGACTGTGTAACAATGCTCACAAATCACCATGGTCCATTCAAACAGCTCATCAGCAGGGTCCTCTGGCAACCCCACTGATCTATTAGACTGTTAGGACCCCACAGCTCTGCTGTTGATAACCGCAGTTGTGAGTCTTATAGTTATATCCCTTTATATCAGAGGTAACTCTGCAGTACTTATAAATGTTGCTATCATTGATATTCTGAAGGGAGGTGGCCCTGGTCAAAGTTTCTCAGCTTCTTATAAATACATGAAATTTATTGAAATTCTTCATGGAAAATATTACAGAATAATCAATGTCTATTAGACTTACATGATTGAAAAAGTTCATAGTTAGCTTTTGTTTTTTAGTATCAGCCTGGATTTCATCGTGGCTTTGTTCATTTTTGGGTTGGTCATCTGTGGTATGGTCATCTTCATATGACATCTCTCAAAACAATAGAGACAGACAGAAATAGACAGACCCATTTGTTTGTCAGTCATTAGAGGGGGTGTACCCTAGCATCACAAACACACCCATATAGAAGTGGGGGGGTTTAACAGCAAAATAGAAATAACCCACATGCCGTGAATTGTAATCTAATAATATTTAACATATAGGGCTTTTTTTTTCTGTTCCCTAACTGATGAGAGAGTAAGCATCCTTGAGAGAGGGAGTAAGTATCATTGGCTACTCATTTTTTAACCATTTATGTTTATATATGGCAATATATTGAGTATAGGTTTGTTTTCCTTTCATTTATCATTTGGTTCAATTAAAGGTTACATTTTAAATACATTTAATTCCTGCAATTTCAATGGCATTCCAAAGATTAGAAAAACAAGTATACCTAAAGTTGTTAATCCGAACTTTTGCAATTGGTTAAACTGCTGCAGTGTGATATCTTATTACATGTGGGGAATGGTGTGTAAGTTATTAAAGGGATTGCTGGAATCATAAAAGCCATTGTCCTAGGATAGATATTACTTAACAATAAAAAAGGTGCTAAGTAAAATTTGTAAAGTAATGCTTCTAACCACACCAAATCTCTGACTATGCACATCCAATGTCACCCAATCTCCTCCAGCAGACCAATGCTAAAGCAGCTCTACAGACCATCACCCTGACGCTAGGTTCACACTAGTGTTCGGGTCTCCGTTCTCAGCTTTCCGTTTTCTGCATGCAGAAGACAGAAAGCTGTCAGAGCAGGTCCGGCCGTGAGCGGCGGTGAGCGTTTTATGCTCTCCGCTGCAAAACTGTTTTTTTAAAACCGGACACAGAATACTGCATAAAAAAGATAAAATGGGAGAGACACCGAGCGCCAATATAGTGTAGTAATTATAAACACTCTTGGTGATGATATGTAGTTAGTCTCTTACCTATTGGTGTTGTGAAATAGTCACAACTCCATATGAGCATATAAAAGGTGTTATAGCAGCAGCTCTTTCCCTTACACTGTGAAACAGCGTGATGCAATGATAGGTGATTCCTCAGGCAAGCCCGACAGGAGTGGAGGACACCTTAACCCCTATGGGACTTAACGAAACCTTAGAGGATATAACAAAATATTAACTGGAAGATTTTGGAGTTTCTGCAAGTTTATTATTTATCTTTTTTTTATATCAAAATTATGGGCATTTCTATTGGATTATGTTTTAATTGATATTTAATTATACATTTTATGCAAATTTTATTAATGCATGCAAATTTTATGTATTTATGTAAATTTAATCCTCAATGGTTACCATTTGGTATTATACCTTTTAACTTATTTATTTATTGATAACCTAGTCTTCTAATTAATTCAAAACTAGTAAGATAACTTTAATTCTCAGAAAGCAGTTTTGCTATCAGACATACGCTCATATAATGTTCCTAGCATTAAGTTTACAAGTAAGCGTATAGTGTGCACCTGTGCATTGTAGATGCCAGGGGGACACGCAGAAGCGAAGCAGCATATTGGTATTCACCACTACACAGGTAAGAACTAGAAGAAGCTTTACTACAGCACTGTTTTTTATTGTACCCCGACCCTTTTTGCTTTAATAGTAAATACTATTTTGATTAGTAAGCACCTTTTGATACAGCGCTGTATTCTGCATTCTGCTCTACTCAGGATCATTTGGTTTAAGAGTAAATATTATTGTGATGAGCCAAACACCTTTTTGTTGGTAATATTGAAACCTTTAGTACATGTGTCAGTATTTATATGATTTTGGATGATCACAATGGCTAACGATGGAAATTTGTATATATTGATTGATTTTAATATGTTGCTACCATATTGGACTGTTCTTTTTATAGTTTGTATCACACTTGAGAAAGGGCAGATGCCCGAAACGCGTCGTGTTTAATAAACTGTTCAAGATCATACGTTGGTGTGCGCGCTTACTCCCTACTCCTCCACTCCTGTCGGGCTTGCCTGAGGAATCACCTATCACAGAATACTGCATGTCCGACTCTGTGTCAGATTTAAAAAAAACGGTTTCGCGGCGGAGAGCATAAAACGCTCACTGCCGCTCACGGCCAGACATCTTTCAAACCCATTCAAATGAATGGGTATGAAAGAGTCCTGCAGGTTTCCATCTCCTGCCTCTATTTTGTGCAGGAAACGAAAACCTGCAGAACGGAGACTGGGCGCAGATGTGAATGAGCCCTGATTTAATGTAGCTGGAATTCAAAAGGGTCTGCTCAGGATAAAATAAGAATTAACCCCTAAACTAAATCCCTTCCCCCTGCCTAACCTCTAATTTACTTCTACTAAAAAAAAATCTATACCCATATTCCTGGGGTGGTCATGTGACTGTCTCAGAGACACTTTCTGATAATCTGGTGATATTCTATTTCTCTTCTTCTGAAACAGAACATCACCAGTACTCTGCTAACTCCTCAACCCCATCAATACTTAAGTGTCTTCCTGTCCAGGAACAGCTCCTCCCCTCTTCCTCTCTGCAAGTGCTTGCTCTGTCTGGAGGTGCCTGCAACACATGCACAGTAGAGATGGCACGCCATATCTACTGCGCAAAAGTGCCGCAACCCAGATGAAGGAGACGAGAGGATGGAAGTTGTAGTGGCAGATGATGTGCCACCTGCTAGGCCGAGTACGCTCTTCCAAGCACTTCAGCCTTGCTCCTGTGCTGGACAACGTTGAGTGGGAACCTACAGCACTACCCTATGGTGGTGGCAGTAGTTTCCCCCGGGGTCCTTCCAGTTGGAGAGGGGACCTCTCCTTTCTGAGCCGATGTGATGTTATACGGAAGGGCCCTGATGGTAAGACAGGTACAACTCAGGAGACCAGAGATGCAGTTGAACCAGGTAACATTTTTATTCAGCACCTGGGACAGAAGTAAACGGCAGATTCCAAATGGGGTAGTAGTAGGACAGTGTCTAATCCCCAGCCTTGGTTATAGGAGGGTGCCCAAGAATGTTACAGACTCTATGGCAGACTTCTCCAACTACTTCTCCTCTCGTGCCTCTCGCAGCTATAGATATTAGGGATGGTGATACAGGGAGCCTTGACAAGGATCTGGTTACCTTTAGACTATTCCCGAACACATTCCTCCTGTCAAGGTCCTCTCCTGTTCCTCCTGGCAAGGGACATAAAATGTCGAATAATCCAGACAGCAATGCTCCCTATCTCCAGGCTTTCTCTAGATGAGCCTGGGGCAAATAACTATCCTCCTAAAGGCTGTATTGGTAGCCGTTGAGGTCCAGAGCTGGTGTCCTCTCTGTACAGTACAATATAGACTGCACAGGATTACTGCTACAACTAAACTCCACACAATGAACTGACGACCAACAGTCGTCGTGGAGACAAAGGTCTCCTAAAACCATACCCAGTGGCCTGACAAGACTTGGCTGAACCAAAGGCAAGCTTTGAAACACTGGGGAAAAAACAACAGGGAAGCTTCAAAACATGTACAAATTACATAGAACATATAACATAAAGGACAGGACATACCAACACAAACCAAAGGCACAATAGACAGACACTTAAAGAGGACCTTTGATCACTTGGGGCACATGCGGTTTTATATACTGCTAGAAAGCCGATTAAGCGCACTGTCGGCTTTCATGACCTATGCCCCAGATGAAGAGCTATCGGTGCCAGTACCGTAGCTCTTCACCGTCATAAGGGTGTTTCTAACAGTCAGTCAGGAACGCCCTTCCTCAGTGCAGTGCCTATAGCGCAGTACTGTGAAAGCGGTGAGGAACGTTACCCCCCCCCCCCCCCCCCCCCAGTACTCGACCATGGACAAGTTTTGTGAGGAGAGGGAGAAGGCATTATTTCCAGCTCTCACAGTACAGCACTATAGGCGCTGCTGTGAGGAATTTTTAAATAAATTTAAAAGTGGATCTCGGTCCATAAGTTAGAGGGGACTTGAATGAGTTGCCAGTCTGAATTACATGGATTGAACAGTCACATTAGATCATTATAAAGCATATGTGGCTTTTTACACAGTTTGAACATAGAGTATACAATAAATTAGAACCGGACAACTCTTCTAATACGGTCAGTAAACTGTCAACAAAAGTGTATCAAAGGTTTGCTCTTGAGTCCTGAATTATATACAGCTTAACATTAAAATTTTTTCTTGTTTTTTACAGGGAGCAAAGAGTGACTGGTTTAGTGGTGTTCATCCTGACTGGAGTCTCTGTGTTTCTTTCACCAGTTCTTAAGGTTTTTATTTATTTATTTATTTAAACAAACATTCTAGGCAATTGCTTCCTTAGAAAACCTCTATACTCAAGTGGCTCATTTGTTTAATTTATATATAGATAGATAGAAATATAGATATTTAATTTTATTTATTAGTTTTTTTGCCCTATTTTCTTCAGTGGAAACAGATGGAGTCTAATGCTTGTTACCAGATGTGTAGCTAAGGGTTTGGCACGGGAAGTGGATGGGGGGACAACCATATCCAAGTGGGCCCCCTACCCGTTATAACGATATTATCACTTTACAGTGACTGTATAGTATAGTACAGGATTCACAGAAGGGAGGCTGACAAAACCACACTCATTAGGAAATTCATAAAACTCTGTTGGCGTGGCGATAGAACTGTAACCTCAAAGGGAAGGGGCAGTTACCGCTGAGCCGATATATTTTGGTCCTGGTCTGTGTGTGTTCAGCCTTAAAGAAAAACTGCCTCGCCAATTATTTTTACATAGGGAGTGAGTTAAGGGCTATAGGGCCAGTTTATTGTAGTCCGCTGCTCCCAGTGTTTATAACTATCTCACTAGATTGAGACAAGTCTTGATCATTTGCAGTGTGGTTGAGAGAGACATGCTTGTTATTTTAGTCTCTTTTTTAAGGTAGTAATAATAAAAGTGAAGGTTTATGAATTTCCTAATGGGTGTGGTTTTGTCAGCCTCCCTCCTGTGTATCCTTTACGAATTAGGAATGAGATATCTTGTTTGATACACTATATATACTATATAGCATAGTGACTGTATATCCCAGCTCTACCCAGAGCTCTGCGGACAGTAATGCACTGTAATGCACTGTAATGTATTTACATTACAAGAAAAATGTTGCGACTTACAGGTGACATCACTGACTGTAATCTTTCACATTTCTCATCTCTTCCATCTGGACCACTTCTTCCAGTTGCAACCTATCTCTGTAAAGTTTGGCTCCTCCTTGCCTATACAAAGTCCCCATCCTGATGCTACCATAATTATAAAATATATGATACAGAAATTCCCTGTAAACGAATTATACCCCCAAAGGTGTATTAAGTTAACAATGCAGTGCATTTCTGTCACAGTTTTTCCTGTTGAGCTTTTTTGCTGCAGCCCACTACATGCCTCAATAATGCCTCAGTTAACAATGCCCCCATGTCCCCCCATAGTAATACCCAGTATACCCGCTTAAATCAATTATTCCTCAGTTAATAATACCTTTATGCCTTCTAATTAATAGTTCTCCTGTATATCCCCCTTTAAGTGTTGCCCATGAAATACAGAACTGGGGAACGTGAAATGTCAACAAAAAAACTCACTTCCCACATCCAGTGTTCCCTGTTCCCTGTTGTCCGGTCCAACATCCCATTGGGGCTTGCTCTGGCAGAAGTCCTTGCTGCCCGTGACTGAGGCCAATTAGTGGAAGTTACAGCAAAGGGCCAGTGACGTCACTCAAATGTATTAAGTGAGGAATTCCGCCAGAACAAGCGCCTGGGCAACGCTGGACCAGACAGAAATGGGGAAAACTGGAGTGCTGGAGACAGGTTATTATCAGAAGACATTTATGTCCTGGCTCAAGCGGCGCTATGTAGTAACGGCATCACGCCTGACTATGATGGGACGCTGACATTTTAGTTGCGGCTAGGAAGCCAGTAGGCTTCAAGCTACTACAGGCTTCTGACCTACAGGTTATAGAATGGCAGAGCAGGGAGGCATCGGTGTCCTGTAGATGCCGACGCAGTTGAAATTTTTATGTCAATGTCCGCCATTACCCCTGCTCCCTGCTAGCTATGCCTTTGCATGTCATCCAATCCCCATCAAAACCGTTCTCTGGTTCAAAACACAACACAAACCTACAGTATTTTCAACTGTGTTGTCATAGGTGCTCTCTTCTGGGCTTCCCACCAGGGATCCAAAACAAGACTCTTCAATGGTGGATCGATGGGGTTTTTTACTTCCTTAGGGATTTCATGATAGAATGAGATACCAGACCTATAGATTATATCAGGGAATCAGACTCTATCCCTGCTTCAAAGCTCTACCATTATACCCAAATTAACATTTCATACAAACTTGGAAATCTAAACATGGAGATATTTCTACATCTACTCCTGTAGAAAGAATGTGCTGGACAATGTCCATCTTTAGGAAAATCTCCTACTTGTACTACCACTTGACTACATTTTATTAGCAGCTAAAATAGCAATTGCCAGAGCCTGGAAATTGAGTACCACATAAAAAAAATACAGTAAACGTTTGTACATGCATGCATATTCCCAAACAGAAATGTAAAATACAGTACTCAAATTTTATTTATACCACGGAGAGAAGTGTAGAGGAGTATTGGGGGGGGGGGGGGGGGAGACACATGGCCAGAGATCACAGAGCGGCCAAGCAAGAGAGGCGGGTGGAGGTGTAGACGATTATGTAAAATAAATCTAAATCTGGAGCAGGTATGAGCTAACAGTAGTTGTTTCAGTGTAGCATCAAGTGGGTAGAGAGGGTTGCATGGCTATTGCTCAAGTCTGTTTAATTGATAACCATGAGATTCAAGTCTTGAGAAATGTAGGTTTGGACATGATGTTGCAGTGTACCATATATTTTCCAACAGTTTGTTGGCCATTTCTCTGGTTGTTTCCAATAATTTTTTATAGTAACAATTTAATAATAATTTAACACTTGTTGGTTGAAACTCACCAATTTCATCTGACTTTCACCTTATGTGTATGGCCAGCTTTAAGCTTCTGCCTACCAAAAAACTGATCTATTATTTAGACTAAGGCCCCATGTGGCATCCCGCAGCAAAAATGCGCTGTGGGAAAAACCGCTGCGGCAACGCATCACAGTTCTTTCCTCAGCACTTTAGACAGAACGTTTGTAGAGGTTTCCTTCGCAGACTTTCTGTTTCAATTATAACTATGTGGAATCTGCTGGCGTTTCTGTAGGTATAATTGACATGCTGTGATGTCAAAAACTGCCCCGGTTTTGGAAATCGCACCGTATCCATATCCAAAGCGCGGTTTTTACTGCAAAGTATGCATGTGATTTGCGTGACTGTAAAACACCGCAATTTTTCCTATAGCATTTATGCCACAGGCAAATCACAGTGTTTGCGCCATGTGGGGCCTTGGACTTAAAGCATCGCTAGGATCGGCACTGTGGCCTCTTTACTACATACCAAGCACACTGCTCACGTTATTGTAACTGTGCTTGGTATTAAAGTTTAAGTGATCTGATCCATACTCACCTCCTGGATACAACCTCTTGGGCCCTAGGGCGCTTACTAGAGATTTGGCGCACCTGTCTGGCTCGATTCCCTATCTCCTCCCCTACCTCTTCTATGACTGCATTTCTCTTACACCCTCATTTTCCACCTGGACTCACTGGTCCCGTGGCTGAAGGCTGGCCTTTTTCGGTAAGCTGATATTATTGATTATCGGACCTGGACTCTCTTACCGTTTGCTAAGCTCCGGTCCAGGTTTGGCATCCCCGGGTCCAGCGAGTTCACGTACTTTTAAATTTCTCACTATGCCTCTTCAGTCTTTCGAGGGTAAACTGCACCCACCCCTACGATGTTTGAGAGACTTTGCAAGGCTGGTACTGGTACACAGGGGTTAGTTTCGGACATATACCGCCTTTTAGTTGTTAGCGTTGTCATTTACCTTACCCCAGGACCGACCAGGTAGACCATATAATCAGATATTAAAGACAGACACACATGAGTTAGATTTCTGTGCGTCCAGACAGAGCTCTGCAAAGTTCTGCCCAGAATCAGTTTATTTTATAGTAAGTATTGTCATTGAGAATTAACCAATCCAAAAGTATATCGGAAATGAACCAATCAGATTAGATCAAAATTCCACCAATACAGTTATTCTGCGACTGGTCAGGCGTCATGCATAACCTGGCCAAAAATACATTCTTTTAGTATGTGATCAAGAAATTCTGGAACTTTTTCCCTACATCTGACATCCATCATTGGTCTGCTAATTGGTCTGAAAATGATAACCGTTGGCAGTTCTTTCCTGATTTCCAAGAAACCAAAGAACAACAGAACAACTGGACATCTGGTATCTTGGCTAACTAACCAGCACAAAGGTTCAGATGTGGGTTAGCTAACTTGAATATGGAGTAGAGGATACAAAATGGCTGCTGTGTGTACCAATAAGAATACACATCAATTGAACTACTCTAACAACTCCCCTCTTTTTATCATTTTCATACAAGGCACATATTTCCTAACTACCTCCCTTTCTCTCATGGATAGCAAAACAGAACCATCCTACATACTCAAAGTGTGTGAATACTAATTCCACAGATTGAGGGATGCAAGCATCCATCCGGATGGTCCCACCACCTCTATCCTTCTACCTTGAATCAAATCTGATCCACAGGACCTTGTTTAAGAAAAGGACAAAAAGATACAAACTAGAGGGAGCATTCTCCTTCACTGCTGCCCTAACTGTAATAATGAGTGTGCTACAAGATGAACAACAAATATATCAATATGGCGGAAAAGCTTCTTCTCAGCAGGCTGTGGCTGTTTCGAACTTTGTCCCACAATATATTCAGTCGGACAGGTCGTCTAGAGCCTCTTTTCCGCAATGAGTACATGTGCATTTTCGAATCATCAATATCATCATGGAATGGACGTTGGAGCTTTGTGCAAAAGTTGGTCCAATCTTAACTTTATCTGAAAAACAATTAGACTTTAGTGCTCTATTTAAAATCATCAAATCAAGTCTAAGCACAATCTACAGTATAAATATCAGAAGACATGTCTTAAGGGTAAAGTGGAAAATTCCAAAAAAATCTATCCTCCTGATCCCCTGAACCAATTCACTGGATCTGACCAGAATAGCCATCCTGGCCAGGGACATCTTTTTCTGAATGACTGTCTCTGAACTCTTCATTCAATCTCCTTGTTTCTAGTGAATTATGGGCAACCCTAAGCATACCTTGGGCATCAATGTAACGACAACAAGCTGGGACAACAATCTAACATAAGTCTTCTTGAGCTGTAGTCAAGTAATCTAATATCATAACATAATGACTAGTGTCTAGAACTAACAGCTTTATATACCAAATACTAGTATTAATAGTTTACTTTATCTGTCTGCCATCATAAGTGTCATATGTTCTAATCTAAAACATAAACAAAAACATAACATTGAATAAGAAATCAGATAATCTTTAAGACTCATGATTGAGGAATCGGCTGTAATGTGAGGCTTGAATCCAGGTCGGCTTTCCATCAGTTTCACTGAGGTGGATATGGTCAGCTAGACCTGGAATGGACCATCGAACCGCGGATCCACCAAGGATCTCCTGATGTGTCGTCTCACAGTAACCCAATCTCCAGGCTGTAGAGAATGAGTCTCCTCCAATGAGTCAGGAATCTGGAATAGAGCTGAGACCACGGTTAGGAATCTATGGGAGATTTCTTATGCATATCCCTACATATTCTGCCATGTCAGAATGTCTGATTTGAAGCTATCATGGAAAATTAGAATCTGGCGGGAAAGGGAAACTGAAAATATACATTAATCATATGCTATTAAAGATTCATCACATAGTCAGGACATCAGACTATGAACAATACAATCCAAATCTGGGGCTAAGGCTAATTTCTCCTGTCAGGAATATACACTGCAGAGAATACAAATGCATGTGCCAACCAATAAATACTTCTGGGAACAGCATGGGGGTAAGAAACACTTGTTATATCCCCATGGTATACATTTTCTTTATTACCCGTATGGTAAGTTCCATTATCACTTTGATGGTCTCGGGGATCTTACTTACACTACATCAGTCCCGTTTGTGGTGGTTTTCTTCACCAGATATGCCCCAAGCCATCCTGAAGGGAAACAACTACACACAAGCTTGTACTCATACCGTCTCACCTTTAGTAACTGTATATACTCAATCTGCAATCCCTGGAACAGGTACAAGGGCTTCAAGCCTGACTCTTTGGCCTAGCACATGCCATGCGGCTTACATATATATCTGACCGTAGTGATGCTAAATCCTGCAGCTGCCCATCCTCCGCTCACCAGGTCACACATGGCTACTACTAAACAGTACACATAATACTGCTTATACCATCAATGGGGACGATGCTGTCAGCAAAGATACTCTCTTACCACCGGACACCAGGACTTGCACATCCTCTTTCTGAGTCTCCTCTCCTCCTGGACCGTTCTCGGTGCATCAGTGTCGTAAAACCTGAGAAGAGAACTAAAACGTTTTGGGTCTAGCAGTAAAACATGTCCCCTAGGCTTGTGCAGCTGGGCTAATGGCAATGTCTGCCCACATGTTACTCTACTTTCTTCCCTATCAGCCTTGATGTGTGCCATGACTTCCAACTATACCCACCTGTGTGGGGGCAGCAGCAGAGTCTCCATCACTACCTGAATAGACTAGAAATCCTTTTAGGCTTAACATTAAGCATACTGAAAGTTCTCGCTCTCCAGATCGGACCATAATTCTACTATATCAAACACCTACCCTCAGACATTGTACCATGTTCAAGCGATGGCTTCAAGTTCAGCTAAGACCCTTGGAGTCTCATAATAGGTCTCCGGTCCCCTTACGCTTGGTTTATCTCATATTTGGTGACTGTGGCATATCTGATACAGGATACACCATCTTTCCCAAATCCAAGACCATCTATAATAGAACTCAATAAAAAAATTATCAATAGATTCTTAAGTTGTTTTAGTGAGAGAGATATACCGGTCAAAGCTAGACAATCCAAGAAGAGCCGGTATTATCTTATTATGCTGCAGCTGACATAGCTTCCTATCCCACTCACAGCTGCAGCTGGGTATCCCCCCTGTATCTCATAACTGTGTCCTGTGTAGGACTACAGACCTCAGCAATCTCTCTTAAAGAAACAGAAACACATTTGTACAATCTCATAATATCAATACAATAAGGTTAGGCAAATATTCACAATATACATATATCAGCAGAGTAAGCAGAAACATCAACTGAAGGATAAGATCAATCTCCTGATCACACAACAAAATCATACACACAGAACATTACACAGCAGATATGGGAGTGACTTCTAATTTACTTCGTATAGAACAAAATAATTTTCTTCTCTTTTTCTTTTAAAAAAACAAAACATCATTACAAAAATAATCTGTGCTACGGTTTTTTTTTTTCCCTATCGACATGCACACACACATTTTCAAATTCAGACACCTTACTGAGTTTCTAAGTTTCAATAACGGTTTTCCTGCAATGGGGAACATTCCTATTATGTGCATATTATCACATCACTTTATGTTTCAACATTCTGAGTTCCATCTTTTTGACATCCTAAACTTAGGCAACATACTTAAACCTCCTGTCTTGGATGCCAGGACTGTAATATCAAATAAATATCAAATAAATATGCTAACTAATCGAACAATCAAGCATAATACTTATCCCCTGCGTCCTCTATCCCTTGGATAGCATCAGTTAACCCAGTGATTAACACTAACTGGTTGTTCAAACTCTGTATTACTATCTGTAACCTCATAAACAACAATTCCCTCCTCTCATTCCATTCTAGTACTGGTTCTATTCATGTAGTCACATCAGTTAGAACTTTCTTAATTCTGCCTATAAATGGAACACCTCTTCCCCAGTACACAAAAATGATCAATCAAAAATCATCACAAGTCACCTATAACCTTCCCAAAATTTTCTGGAAACCTGATGGATTTTCATATTATCATATAGGAAATACATTTACTAGACTAGTCATTGCAAGCTGTTCATTCTGCAGGGTTTGTCCCCTTATATGCAGAGTACACATCTTCCTTAATGTTCACCTGGTGTACTAGACACTTGTACTATAACTCTCCTAGGTACTCTAGGAAACTTCATCTTTCAGTATCCAAGCGTCTGTTCTAGGGAGAAATTTGCACCATGCTATCACCTTCAAACTTTTTCCACCTCCAGACATCAGAGCAACCTGTGGCTGGCATACCAGCCTTCTTAAGAATCCTTGCCGAATCCTTAATGGCAGCTTTCCTTTTTCTGCTCTGACTAAATCCCTTATCGTAATCTTGGGGCCAATCCTCTCTGATTTGGCTTCCCTTCCGGATTTAGTGAGAACAGTTCCCATAGCATTCAGTCGAGGGTTGCAACCCCTGTCTCTGATTCGTTCCGCTATGGTCAGTACTAGCAAACTAAAGTTTGCTACCGTACAACTAAGTTCTGTTGGATGTCATGAGGAGGAGAAAATGTAGCAGCCTCTAAGTCTGCAACTATTCTCAACGAGGTGAGGGCAACGTCCTGTGACAAATTCTCACCCACAAGTGTGATCTGAAATTGTACTTTGAGATTCTGGACACCTGGAAATGTAGAATCCACAGCAAACAACCTTCATTTATAAACGTTCAGAACAACTTACAGCAAAACCTGCAATCCTGCACTTCTCTGCCTCAGTATAATTTTCTAGTTTATCAAGATTCTGAGGACATCTAAAATCTATCTCCACCAGATGACACAACTTATTTTTCCTCAATATCACTCAATCACAGTTTAGCATTCTTAATCCAGTACTTTCCAACTTCATCCTGGCTCTATCACTTTAACAAATCTTTCATATTCTTCTTCTAATCGGCCAGCAATAACATAGATGGTATCCCACATTGGCGTCTGCATTTTCTGGCTACACAAATGCTTAAAAATGTACTGAATAATAACAGTTCAACAATTGTTAAAGCAAAACCTTCTAGACCGGAAACAAATAATGCATATTAGTGTGTTAGTGACATGCGTTAATGTTGCTTCGACTTTAAACAGCAAGACATGAAATACAGACACAGACAAGCTGGACTGAGAGGAATCCTCCCCTCTTCTCCCCCTCTGCAGAAGTTAACTCTTCAACAAAGAGGTGAAGGAGACCCAGACAAACAGGTCAAAAAAAAAGAGGAAAACTGAATTTAATCAAAAAAACAAATATTGGAGAGTGTTCTTAATGTCTTCGTGGCAAGTTTACCCATAAAATTTTCTTTTGGCCAGATGCCAAGAGACCACACCTAAATTCAGGCGACTCTCATACACTCACATAGTCTCATTCAAGGAGTCTTAATGTCCATGAAACAAACAACATACGATCATACAATAAATAGAACAAGAAGTCAACAAGATACCTTATCTTATACAATAGCAACAACTGATTTGGAGCCTGACTATTCTCTCTTTTTTTTTTCCTAATTGGCAACAGCACAAACTAACACGCACTACTCAAGTCTGTAAGTAGAATCTTTCCAACAAAAATCAAAACAGCAATAGCCAAATCAAACAGTTAACTCCTTCCTGCTGTCAAGACACGTTAATCAATCTATATAACATAACTCTTAAACCACTTCTGATCACATACAGTACATGCAACCACATCCCACAATAACATACAATGGTAACAAAACATGTTACAGACAAACAGAAGACATAAAAGAATAAAAGAGACAGATAGAAAAGAAGACCTGAGTATACAATCCACCTGGGGTGAATGCCTTGTAGTCCCTCCAATGAACTGATAGGAGCAGTACTCTCTTCCAAAGGAAAGCACAGTGGGGCATTGCCCTCACTTACCTAGGATATATGCGTTCCTCTGACAGAAAAGCACCCCCCCAACACCCAGTCCACAAAAGGGTTAATTGGCATTATGTCCGCATTCTCCACCAAGTTGTTAGCGTTGTCATTTACCTTACCCCAGGACCGACCAGGTAGACCATATAATCAGATATTAAAGACAGACACACATGAGTTAGATTTCTGTGCGTCCGGACAGAGCTCTGCAAAGTTCCGCCCAGAATCAGTTTATTTTATAGTAAGTATTGTCATTGAGAATTAACCAATCCAAAAGTATATCGGAAATGAACCAATCAGATTAGATCAAAATTCCACCAATACAGTTATTCTGCGACTGGTCAGGCGTCATGCATAACCTGGCCAAAAATACATTCTTTTAGTATGTGATCAAGAAATTCTGGAACTTTTTCCCTACATCTGGCATCCATCATTGGTCTGCTAATTGGTCTGAAAATGATAACCGTTGGCAGTTCTTTCCTGATTTCCAAGAAACCAAAGAACAACAAAACAACTGGACATCTGGTATCTTGGCTAACTAACCAGCACAAAGGTTCAGATGTGGGTTAGCTAACTTGAATATGGAGTAGAGGATACAAAATGGCTGCTGTGTGTACCAATAAGAATACACATCAATTGAACTACTCTAACATAGTGAAAGCCACCCCTGAGGTCTTGCCCAAGCATTCTTATACGTCTCTATGGGCATTGGTACCACACACCAGCTATTCTCCATTCTTTTGACAGGTCCATCCCAGATTATGGTTGGCATTGTGGTGCCTGCCCCACCCATATTTTCCACCCATTTTGGTCCTGCCCTTCCCTCCTTTTTGGAGCGAGGTTCAGGACCTCCTGGACCGGGTGATGGGGGTGCGTTTTCCCCTTTCTCCTAGGACATTTCTCCTTCATCTCCTACCTGTCAAACTGCACAAACCTGCTCTCCGTCTCTTTTTATTTCTTTTGACACCTGCTAGGTGTCTGATAGCGGAGCATTGCCGCCAGCCAGCCCACCCATCCCTAGAGGAACTATACTGTAGGATCAGGAACGCGCGTTCTCTGGAGTATCTCACCGTTGTCCTCAGTGATGAGGAGGAGCGATTTCACGCCATTTGGAACCTGTGGGACGCATTTTGGGCAACCCAGATTATATGAAACAGTGGTCCACTGAACTCTCCCGCTCTTCCCTTACTGTTGTTCTCCCCTTGTTTCCTGTCTTGTCCTGTCTTTGTTTACTGGTGTCCTTTTTGTCTTTTTTTCTAGATTTTGGCTTGCTGTCCTTCATTCTGTTACTTCTAGAGGATAAAACTCTGACCATGGTCATGTGATTTACGGTCCATGGTCATGTGATGAGCACACGGGTGCATAGCTGATTACCAGGCAGGTGTCTGAATATTGTGCTGTGACTGTAACGAGCGGCACCTGTGTGCTAATCACATGACCATGGACCGTAAATCACATGAACATGGTCAGAGTTTTATCCTCTAGAAGTAACAGAATGAATGACAGAAAGCCGAAATCTAGAAAACTGTGAGGAATTGATACAGAAAGTATATTGGGAAATTGTATATCTTTTTATTGTACATTTGTTTGTCAATATTGGTCTGAAAGTGGCCAACCCCTTTAACATGTTAGCATTATCATTGTACTATACAGTTTTCTTCCTTATATCTCATTGTTTCAATTTCCTTACGTTTTTTAGTATATACCAATGCCAGTATTGTATGGAATCTTTCTTCAAATGGGTGTGGCTGCTTTAGGAAGTATTCAAGTAAGTGTTTGTTTAGAGATGTACTCAATATGCTGTACAGTTCATGTTTTTAGAATTTTTTTTTTCCAAATAGAAAAGTATTATTGTTAATACAAAAACTAAACACTATTTTGTTTTATTGTAGGCTAAGGCCCCACGTAGGAGGCTGCGGCCAAAAACCTCTGCAGGAAAAGCTGCAGCAGAAACGCATGGTGTTTTTTCCTACAGAACTTTTCACAGAAAGTCCACAAAGTTTTCTTTTGTGGACTATCTGCTTTAATTATACCTAGCTAGTTCTGGCGGGAACGCATTGCGGTTCTTCCCGCGGTGCTTTAAACAGAAAGTTCACTGAGTTTTCATCCATGGACTTCCTGTTTACCATTATATCTACAGGTAAGCCGCCGGCGTTTCCGTAGATACAATTGGCATGCTGCGATTTCCAAAACTGGTTTTGGAAATTTCAACGTGTCCGCGCTGCGGTTTTAAACGCAAAGTGGGCATGGGATTCGCACAAATCCAATCGACTCTATAGTTACTGTAAAAATCCCATCCACTCTATATGTACTATAAAACGCCGGCCAGAAGGTTATTTTGTGTTTCTCTACAAACATTTTAGAGTTGTGTTTGAGATACCTTTGTATGTGTGTGAGGTTTCTACTGAAACAGCCTGAATCACTATTAGTGGTGGTGGCAGCGGCGTGTATTTGGGAGAGCGTGGACTGTGTTCAAGTGTGATTTATGCTCAGTTTACTGCCTAAGAGAAGGGTGAGTGCAAGATTGAGTGAGTGGAATTAGTTCACTCCTGACAGCCGCACCCACGTCATGTGCTAGAAAGGCCCGTACATGACAGCAACAGTTTTGGAAATTGCAGCATTTCCACTGTGCGTATTTTTCTGTAATGTTTGAATGGGATTCTCTTTGGGATGACAAAAAAGAGTTGAGTATATGGTAGCACTCAACTGTCTCCCATAGTGCTATAAAGTTGAATGAAGTGGCAATGTACATGCTTGACCACTCTTTTGAAACAAGGTCCCTGCGCACATCTGTGTGGTTTCCGCTTTGTTTCCGCACGAAACATGCGGAGAGAAAAATACTGCAAGGAGCGAAAACCACATGGACCTCATTATAGTCTATGCAGTCCATGTAGTTTCCTTAGGTAACCGCTTTTTAATGCGTATAGGTTTCCGTTCGAGGGGTCTCCAAGTGGACTTTCCGAACGGAAGCCTGAACATTGATGTGAATTGTGTGTAAAAGTGATAGGTTGAGGTTGCAGTGATTGCACATCTACTGATCAGACTTTTATCACCAATCTTTCAGATAGATGATATGTTCAAATTCTAGGACAACCCCTTAACTTTTAGAATTATTCTGGTTTCTTGTATTTGCATTCTGCATGATTATTGTTGCATGAGCAGGTAGCACATCATGTTATCATGCAGTGATTTAACTACAGTGGCAGCAATAGAGGAGTGGTTAGTTGCAGAAGTATAAAATAAATTGAGAAGTTTGGGTTTAAGTTGAAATTTTTTATTCTTGAAAATCCCTTTAAGGCTTAGGTCTCATATTGAGGATCGCAGAACACATCATGTTTTTTCCTTGCGTTTTTGCTACATTTTTATCTTTGGTTCTTTTTTCCATATTAAATCTATAGAAAACCGTGAACGTTTCAACAGATGAAATTGACATGCTGAGTTTTTCAAAAATACATGCATTTTTGATAATACAGCTTTTCCCCAGTGTTTTTTTTTTTTTCCTGCAATGAGTGGATGAGATTAGCCAAAATCTCATTGCAAATTTCTTTGCTGGTACTGTAAAATGTAGCATTTTTTTCTGCTGTGCTTCCGCAACAGGAACAAATAATGTGTTACCGCAACATGGAGCTTTAACCCCTAAAGGTGGTTACATGGAAAAAAAATTAAATGTTATGTTTTTAGCTGGCCTTTTTTTTGTTTATTCTTTTGTCACAAAAAATAGCATGACCAGATGTTATAAGTAGGTTATAGGATATAACTGAGAGGTTCAGCTGGGAATTACAAAACATCCAGCAAACTCCATGAATTTCATTGCGTTTTTGTTTTTTAGTTTTATTTTTAAATCCAGAAAAAACCCTGTATGCAAGATGCCCAACTATGCATGATTTTTAATCCTGCACTAAAACAATTTATTTTTTAAGTTCACAGAACGTTTGAAATTGCTGTTCATTCCACCTAAGCATCAGCCAGACCTTATATATCTTCGCCATGTTCCATTACGGAAAATACATTTCTTTACCATAATTCAGCTATCATGTTTGATCATATTGTGGATACTAAAATCAACTGTGGCAGCAATTATCTTCCCACTGATGGTAAATACATCAAATATGTTTATACGTTTATGTTATGTTTACTGTATGTTTATCAATACAAGTTAAAGTATGATGACCATTGATTAGGTCAGAAAAAAACTAATGGCTGCATGGGCTGTATTTCATTTTTGGATTATTTACAACTAAAAATGGTGACATTGTATTTGAATGTAATTGGAAGTAACCTCATAAATTGCAGGGACCATGATAGAATTAGAATAAAAGCTCTTTTAAAGGCTCCGTTCCCACGGAGTAACGTGCCGCGCATTCAGACACGTATACACGTGTCAGTGTGAGTGCTCAAAACAGATCCCATTCACTTCAATGTGTGCCGGCTTACGGGCGCTACACATTGAAATCAATGGGAGGCCTTTTAACCCATTAATTTCAATGTGTAGCGTGTGTGAGCTGGCACACATTGAAGTGAATGGGATCTGTTTTGAGCGCTCATACTCTGACACGTGTATACGTGTCTGAATGCACGGCATGTTACTCCGTGGGAATGGAGCCAAAAGGCTAAAGCCCTACGTAACTCATTGCAGCATAAAAGTGCTGCGGGGAAAACCGCAACGGCAACACATCCTGGTATTTACCACTAAACTTATCACAGAAAGAAACCTGTGGACTTTCTGCTTCTATTATACCTATAGGGTATATGTAGATATAATTGACATGGTGCTGCAATTTCCAAAATCATGACAATTTTGGAAATTGCAGCATCTCCGCAACACGTATTTTTCTACACTGTGGGATGGGATTTGCTAGAATCCCAACCACTAGAAAATCACTGTAAAATGGCATGTTCTTTTCTGCGTAGTTTATCCCATTTCGGGCCCCAGCCAAAGGACTGCTCCAAATTACATTAACAATTTCCTGCAGGCTTTAGGCTAAGGCCTTGTTCACTTCTGCCTCGGCAATCTGTTAAGGGGAGTCCGCATGGGGATACCCCCGAATGGACTACCGAACACATTGGCAAGCGTAGACTATAATGGGGTCTGTGTGCTTTCCGCACGGTCTCCGCACGAGTCATGCGGACAGGAAAGTAGATCGTGAACTACTTTTCTGTCCGCACGTCTGTGCGGAGACCGTGTGGAAAGCACATGGACCCCAATATAGTCTATGGGGTCCGTGTGTTTTCAATGTACAACATTTGCCAAGGCGTTCGGTGGGGGGGGGGGGTTCCCATGCAAAACATGCAGATGTGAACAAGGCCTAAGGCCCCACATTGCGGAATTGCAGCTATTTGCCTGTGGCAAAGAAAAAAACACTGCTTTTTACCCACCAATCTCATCCATACTGCGGAAAAGTTTCTTTTTCAAAAATGCCATTTGTAAATTTTAGCTGTGGAAACAGAAGTGTTTTCCCTATAGATTTAATAAGAGAAGAAAGACTGTAAAGAAAAATGCACCCAAAACGCTATGAAAAACAATGCAGAAAAAGACACCGTGTGCATTCGCAGTGTGTGTGTGTGTGGGGGGGTTCCGCTGTGTTTTTTGGCTGCATTTCCCTAAGTGGAGTCTTTTTCTTATAATAATAAAAACGTTACTTTTTAGAGTTGTTAGGAAGCCCCAGCACTGGCAGCTGTTGCTGGGGCCTGATGATACAGAATTCATGGCTCACCTGCAGGAATCATTCCAGTACTACTACAACCTTCAACCTTTGCATTGCACTGCAAGTCTCTTTTATCTGTGGATTTTAGTCACAGCATATAAATGAAATTTGTTTAACCCCTAACCAACACATGATGTACTATTATGTCATGGTATTACTAAGGTGGTATGGAGAAGGATGTGGAGTTGTGCTCTTGCTTTATCTGGTAATTGCTGGCTGTAATATACCACAGTCACTACTGCTATTAACTTTTTAGCTTGGTCAACTGTGACCGAAGCACCTTAATGATTCTTCTGTACCTCCATATTGCTCCCCTTGCCACCTCCCTCGATGTCATGGAGGGCATAATAGATTGCCATGATTACTTGGGTTACCTAAAAATCAAGGTGACTAATCAACTAAGACACAGAGCTATACATAAGATGCCTAGTTATGAAAGAGGACCTTTCACGTCCCCAGGCACATGTAGTGTAATACACCGCTAGAAAGCTTTTCCGTTCTGTGCCCCTGCTGAAGAGCTATCTGTGCCAGTACCGTAGCTCTTCAGTGTCAGAAGGTTGTTTCTGACAGTCTGTCAAGAACGCCCCTCCTCATATTAGCGTCTATTGCGCTGTACTGTGAGAGGGGGCATTCCTTACCGCCCAGCGATGATGCTGAGCGGTGAGGAATGCTTCCCCTCAGTACTAGTCTATGGATGGGTACTGTCAGGAAAAGGCGGGCGTTCCTCACCGCTCAGCGTCATACAGTGCAATAGATGCTACCTTGAGGAAGGGTGTTCCTTACTAACGGTCAGAAACACCCTTCTGACACTGAAGAGCTACGGTACCGACACCAATAGCCGGGGGCACAGAATGGGAAAACCGATCAAAACTATTAAGGGATCATATGATTGGTTTTGGATAAACAATGCCATGTAAGTACAGTTAATCTGATGGGGCTGGATACTAATTACTTATTTTTGAACCATCTTGATCTTACCCCATACTCAGACACAGCTGATCTATGTTTTTTCTTTGTCCTATTTTTAAATTTATTTATTAAAGGTAAAGCTTTGGTATCATCTAAATAAATCTCTTCAAAAAAGCTCTCTTATATGTTGGTAGAAAAATAAAAAAAAGTTATAGCTTTTTAATTCCACAGATAGTAAGATGAAAAAAAAAAAGTAGCAGTTTTCATAATGGTCCGTAAAAAGCTGCAGCAGCATAAATCTCAGACGTAATTTTGATAATGCTGGTTATAATAACTGTGCTTCTGATTTAACAATTTCTTGTCAGGTATTTAAATATGGCAACTAGAATTGTTTTGAATACTAGATTCGAATAACTCGTTCCATAGGAATGCCTGGGAGCGGCCGGCGCTTAACTCCTTGCGGTACGGCCGCTCTCATGCATTCCTATGGGAGCGGAGGTATTCGAAATTATTCAAATCTAGTATTCAAATCATCTCTAATAGCAACCTCTCAGGAGCTGCCTTTTGATCAGTGCCCTAGTTTAATAGTTAAATATTTCCTAAATTTAGCAGATTATTTTGTCTTTTTCAGCTATTGGCTCTTGCTGTCATAAGGAAGGCAATGGAGTATATTTTCTCATTACATGATCTAAGCTGGCTGGATGACATTTTGCCAGAGAAAGTTGTCACTGATGAGGAGACTAAGATAGACGAATCAGATTCAACTGACAGTGAAGATGTAAGTCAATATATTATACCATGAAAATTAATTGCAAAAACTATAAGATTGAGATCCCATGTTGTGATAATGCAGCTTTTTTTGTTGTAGATTCTGCTGCGGTTTTTATTTAGCCAAAGCCAAGGGTGGCTACAAAAGGAATGGATAAAAATAACTCAGCAAAATCTACAACAAAATGTGGGGCCTCAGCCTAAGGGGGCATTCACACTACGTAACGCCAGCGTGTATCACAGCCGTACACGCCGGCGTTACAGCAGGGCTGCCGAACACTTCCCATTCATTTCTATGGGAGCCGGCATGCGAGCGCTCCCCATAGAAATGAATGGGCTGGTTCTTGCCAGTGTATACGGCAAGCTCTGCTCATGCCGAGCCGTACACGCCGGCACTTCCCATTCACTTCAATGGGACTGCTCGCAGTGAAAGAACCAGCTCATTCATTTCTATGGGGAGCGCTCGTATGTCGGCTCCCATAGAAATGAATGGGAAGTGTTTGGCAGCCCTGCTGTAACGCCGGCGTGTATGGCTGTGATACACGCTGGCGTTACGTAGTGTGAATGCCCCCTAAAAGTGGAAATTTTATAAGCTTGTAATTTATAGAGTTAAAGTACTATATATAATCTAAAAATTATGACAAGATAAATATATTCTATTAAGAAAACCTGTTTTATAGAAAAAAAACAACCAACAATGTGGACTGGATTTTAAAATCTGCACAAAATTCATAAAGTAAAATATATTTGATTCTGAATCTGCCAAAATGAACTCTGTAGCTGAAGCAGCTTAGCAAAGTCAAACTGCCTGGCTCTAGCTAAACAGCAGCATGCCTCACTAACCTAGTGCAAGTCCAAAAATGTGTCACCAAACGCAAGCTGTGCAAATGTCCAGTCCAAGGGTGCTCTCTCTCACAGAGGCTGCAAACCTGCCAGTCCTCTTTTTACTAGGCTTCCTTCCCCAGTAAGTACGTTAGGAAGCCTCACCTGGGAGCACCTGACACTAGGGAAAAAACCCATAGTGGATTAGGGGTGTGGACTGGAAGGCTCCCCCTACCAACCTGTCCTCCAGTCCGGAAAAATCAGCCCATGTAACTAAAATAAAGAGCCTCAGCAGACTACATTCTGCTAAAAGATGTATCCTTCTAGATTTTTGTTATCTCGCCTGGCTGAGGAAACCAGGTGAGATATACACCCCGTCCACAATTTTACCATACACTTTACCATAGTACTATCAGTGGCTTAAATTTAATTTTCTAATAGTAGTTTATTGAATACTTATTGTTTGTTTGTTTTTTAATTGATAGCTAATTGATAGCCATGGTTATCATTTGATTAGCCATCTTCATAGGACTGTGCAGCCAAGCCAAACAAACTTAGTAATACAGAATGAATAATAACTTTTAGTCACCTGTTAATTTCCCTGCCACTCCAGTGGTTCTGCTGGTCATGCAATAGTTCATTTGTTGGGGAGCCTATTTATATATCATGTACTGATATATATCCATTGTTCAAAGACTTGCAGAGGTGCTGGGTACACTTTTTGCACATAGTTCCAGCTGAAACCAAGACAATAACCCATACAGTTGTCATAGTACCTATGGTTGATCAACTTATAACATAACCATTTATGATACAATAGTTTAAAGTAATGTTTGGCAACTGATCAGTGACAGAAAGTAAACAGAAATACAGTGATCAGTAACAGAAATAACAGTAAGACATTTAACTATGATTTTGTGGGGAAAAAACATCCTATTACATTCACTTATTCAACAGTGATAATGTACTTTAAATACAAGTATCCGCATCTCTCTGATCCACAATTCACCTTGTGACCACTGCTGTTTGCAACTTAGTGAATTGCAGTGACTTCATAATGTCTGCTGTGCCAAGCTACAAGCAAACTCTATTAACAGACAATAAAACACCCCCTAATCAAGAAGGAGCATAATATTTGTTGGTGGGGCACTAATGGGTAGCACTAAGAGGGTAGCACTAAGAGGGGCATATTATATTGAGGCAATAAGGGGGCATCATACTAAGGAACTAAGAGGGCTTTTAAAGAGTAAATGTACTCTGTAGGAGCAGTAAAGTGGCATTTTACTGTGTGAAGACACTATGGGGCATTATACTGTAGCTTAAGGGGCTTTATACTGTTTGGGGCACTAAGGCATTATAATGTGTGGTGGCATTATACTTTTTGCTTTTTATATTAGTAATAGAATTATTTTATAATAAATTTTTTCCGTTTTGTTCTAGTCAGAATTAAAATATCAAGAAAAAGCTCCTGAAATTAACATTTCAGTAAATTAAAGTGGGAATGTGAGCCTTTTCTGCAAAGAGACATGGTAAGCTAAAGCATGTACTTACTAAGAGTTGTATATAACAGTGTATTTCCTACTGTACTGCACTTCGAATAGTTAATCTAACATTATAGTGAATAATTGTATTTAGCATTTTCCCATAGAATACATTGATTAAAATACATTTATAGGTAATAACTATATCATGGCCATTTTAATGCAATGGTGGACCCAGTTTCATAAGTGGGCCCCTCACCACTTAAGGATAAAAAGAGTGAAAAATCTGTAAAAAAACAAAAAACAAACAAGTTTCTGTTAAGCCATAACCTTAACCCTGCCCGTGCCCCTTTCTCTGCGTTGTACTATTATGTCGCACTTGGCATATAGTAATAGTACAGCATTTGAATGTCGTGGGCACAGAAATTTCCCCACAGTGGGACTATTAAAGGATTATCTTATCTTATTTTAAGGGTAACAAGTAAATTGTTAGAAGGAAAGTAAAAGACCAGGTAGATTATATGAGGACTGACAGACCCAGAATAGTTTTTAGAGAAGCCTATAAGAGTAGACCCAATTCTGACAAGGCAGTTTTTACATTATACACATAAATATATGTGGTATCCCAAGGGATGCAGGTGTTATAGTAGGACCTAATGGGGGTAGTTGTTCCTCTGATAGATAAGCTTTCGTAATGGTCACGATAGCTGTAGTGGAGGTCAAGTCAATTTTCAAAAGAAGGATAGCAAAAGGCACAATCCTTTGTTAATCAAAAGTTTATTTTCTGAGGACTCTGATAAAGTGCAGCAATACCTCACATTGATACAGTCTCATGTACAATACATGTGGGTGCATGTGATGCAGGATTCCCTTGTAAACTGACAGGTAATGGCTGATGCTGACACTTTACTCAGATTTGGTAGTTTAGAGAATTGAGGAGACACAGTCCAGATTATAGCTACAGAAGAGGGATCTTCACTAGAGATGAGCGAACAGTAAAATGGTTAATATTCAATATTTGTTTCGAATAGCCACTCAATATTCGACTATTCGAACGAATATCGAACCCCATTATAGTCTATGGGAGAAAATGCTTTGCTACAGGGGATCCCACCATTCAACTCAGGAGAGTCACCAAGTCCACTATGACACCCCAGGAAATTATGCCAACACCCTGGAATGCAACTGGGACAGCAGGGAAAGCATGTCTGGAGGCATCAAGTACCTTTATTATGTTGGGATCCCTGTCAGCTTGCGATCTATCCCATCAACCCTGGTTCTGCCTGAGGAGGTGGAGTCTAAAATCGGTCCACAGCAGTTTCCATTCTGGTCCAATTTTAGACTCCGCCTCCTCCGGCAGAACCAGCGCTGATTGGCCGAATGCTGTACACTGGCCAATCAACGCTGGTCAATGCATTCCTATGGCGAGATGAAGCAGAGCTCGCCGTGCGGTTAGCTTGACTACTCTGGACACCGGAGATGAAGCAGAGCTCAGCTCTGCTACACCCAACCATCCCTCCAACTACTCCTCCTGTCACACACACAGCTCTGCACTACTGCCAACCATCCCTCCAGCTACTCCTCCTGTCACACACATCTCTGGTGTAACAGAGCTCAGCACACACTCAGCTCTGCTACATCTCTACACTCTGTTGTACAGATGTAGTAGAGCTGAGTGTGCGCAGAGCTCTGCTACACACGAGATGTGTGTGACAGGAGGAGTATTATCCGATACTGCACACTCAGCTCAACTACTACGGAGTTGAGCAGAGCGCACAGCCTAATGTAGCAGAGCTGGCAGCAGCTCTCCTACATCGGGCCGTGTGCTCAGCTCAACTCCGGAGTAGTTGAGCTGAGTGTGCAGTATCTGATTAACCCCCACCCACCGTTGTCCACTTACCTGCAGCTCCCAGCTCCTCTTCTTGGTCTGGTTCGGTCCTCTGTCCGGTCTTCAGAGCACCCTGTCCCCCTCTCCACCGACTAGTATTTAGAGAAGGCGGGCTTAGGAGAGTGTGGGCGGGTACTCGGACGCAGACCGTCTCCCCGTGGCCTGGAAACCACGGAGCACTGGACTTGAGCGGAGGCCTTCTTTAGGTCCAGGAATGCAGAAAGGCTCCTTTATAGCTGCTCCTTTCTGTCAAGTTCTCTCCTTCTTGGAGGCAGTAGAAATATGGCTGTTACGTCCAGTCAGAACTAGGCAACCACTATCCGGACGTATGGGCAGTCCGGAAGTGGTTAAACTAGGTCACAGTACACAAATAATATATACCTTGGTATGGCAGTGATTAAAAAACAGAAAAAAAATCATTCTGAACCTACACTGATTATTAACTTTGTGATCCATCTTGTTTCTTCAGCATGAATTGAGCCTACTCTGCTTTCAGGTATAGGATGATGTGAGGTTCTGTGCATATGTGAACAAAGCTGAGTTTCCTTCCTCAGAAGGAATTATGGCAGCAGTGCAGTGCTCTTGAGGTCACTGTTGCTGGACAGAGAATTGCAATTAGAAAAAACTATTCCGATGCTCAGTTGTGGCTGGTTTAAGGGCCCCTTCACACGGAGTAAATGCGCATGTATTTTGGCAAAATACACGTGTAAAAAATACACGTGCACAATAAGACTCTCATTGACTTCAATTACATTTTTTTACATGTGTAAAAATACACGTCAAAATACACGTGTAAAATGTCATTGAAGTCAATGGGAGTCTTATTTTTACACTTGTATTTTGCCAAAATACATGCGTGTTTACACTGTGTGAACAGGCCCTAAGGCTAAGGCCTCACGTAGAAAGCCACAGCCAAAAAGTGCATTGCGGTTTTTCTTACAGCGCTTTTCACAGAAAGTCCGCAGAGTTTTCCTTTTTGGACTTAATTTACAAAAATGCAAACTTTTTCGAAATTGCAGCATTGCTGCAATGTGTAGATGACTTTAGTCACAATACCATTGACTCTGCACTAGGTGGGACCCCTTCCTAATGGTGATTTTCATGCTGACGGACTTACTTTAAAGTTATGTCTAAATATATACACTAGGGGGAATTTACTATCCATGCCATTTTTGTTTGTATAGATCGATGTAAATTTGGTGAATCTTTGGTACATGCCTGTTTCTTGTTTCCTTGCAATGCTATTACAGCCTGTTATAACAGTGCACGGCTGCTATAAACAGATGGCATGTGATGTGAATAGTGAAGAGTAGAATAAGAGGCCCAGTGGGATGTGATTAAAAATAACAAACACTTATATTCACCTTGTCTCATATCTTATTAACAATTTGTATAGTGGTCAGGGAACCAGGTTTTCCGCAACTGCTATCATGGTGGCCCGGGGCACCAGCTATCTCCAGCTGGCTGTGGGCCTTTCACCCCCTGGGTCCAGTCACCGTTGCACCCTGTGAGACCGCGATCACTACGCCATTGTTTGTAGGGGGCCGCTGGGGAACATTATTACTTGCTGGGGCCACTGGCGAGGGTTATTACTTATCTGGGGGCCACTTGGGAATATGATTACACATCTGGGGATCATTAATACCTGTCTGGCACCACTAGGGAGTATTATTTCTTATCTGGAGGCCATCAGGAAGCATTCTTTCTTATGTAAGGAACATTAGGAAGCATCATTATATTGCCTGAGAGCCAACAGGAGCATTATTTCTTGCCTGGTGCACGATGTGGAACATTATTAAGGATTTGAAGACCACTGGGGAGAAGTATACTTTGAGTTAGACCAATGGGGAGCATGATAATACTGGGGGTGGGGGTGGGAGGGGGGGTCAGAAAGAGAAAATGGTTAGGGTAAAAGCTTACTGGGGTATTCCCATGAACATAATCATATCTATACTTTTAGATAATTAAAATGTAAACATTTTTGCAACTATAAGTAGTTAAAAATTCTGCAGAGTTTTAAATATTTTCTCTAATCATCTTAGTGGTGACAATCTGTTGTTTTGATCGGTTGCCAGTGGATACGACCACCAATATAGAAACTTTCTATGGTCGGGGACTTGACAGCAACCCATCCATGATTTTCTTATTGTAGCTGGGTTATCAGGCAGAGACACTACATGTATCTGAAGATATCCCGGCCACAGTAATAAAATCATGGCAAATTTTCTGATGTTAGAAAGGTCCTGCATTCATGGTCATATCCACTGGCAACCAATCAAGACAACAACTTGTGACCAAAAGATATTTAAAGAAAAATATTTAAAATTATGAAAAATGTTTAATTACTTATATTTGCAAAAATGTTTAACTGTTAATGATCTACCATTTTGAAAAAAAAAGGTTCTGTACATGGGAATACCCCTTTAAATTTTATATGTGCTGTTGTGGGATGGTTGGGTCAGAAAAATAGGATAATGTAGCTTTGTGGATGCATTTACACAGTGAAGTTAAAACTGTATCAGAAAAAAATGCATTCAGCTTTGAAGTGGTTTTTGATGACGTTTTCTAATATTACATGTGAAAGATTTTATTTAACATATTTCGGCTATCAATTTAAGGACTGAATCTTATTATTTTTTTTTTAGTATTTAATATTATTATTTAGTCAAATATAGCGGTAGCGGTTCTTCAAGAATTTTTTTTTTACAAGGGTGCTCAAGTCCGAAAAGGTTGGAAATCTATTAGTAAATGTTGGTCACTGTGTAAATCCAGTTGCCTAGAATACTGTAGCTTGCCCAGATATTGTCATACAATGTACTCTAGAAGGAGTCTATTAGATACGTATATTAGTGCCTAAATAGAAAACTGGAAACCAAGAAAAGGAACATATAGGAAAAGTACAAAATTTTATTTCAATCACAAAAATAACACATACATGATCTGTGAAGTTGAGAGAGGTATAGTGTGGGAGAACCGCTATTTTTCCCCAAGACTGTTGCAGTATG